>NC_045445.1:3069651-3172283 GCF_002776525.5 Piliocolobus tephrosceles | reverse complement strand
GTTCTCACTCATAGGTGGGAATTGAACAATGAGATCACTTGGACTCGGGAAGGGGAACATCACACACCGGGGCCTATTGTGGGGAGGGGTGAGGGGGGAAGGATAGCATTAGGAGATATACCTAATGTAAATGACGAGTTAATGGGTGCAGCACACCAACACGGCACATGTATACATATGTAACAAACCTGCACACTGTGCACATGTACCCTGGAACTTAAAGTACAATTAAAAAAAATATACCTATAACTTGGATATCCACTTTAATTAAGCCAAGCACTCTTTAAGAAAATCATTTTAATTCCCTTATTATCCAACTTTAGCCATGCCAAATGGCCAATATTTCTGACTTTCAAACCTTACTAAAGGCTCAGAGAAAGGACAATCCAAGGATTAGTGGAGGAAAAGAGAATCAACAAATAGCAAAGGACGCAAATATATCAAACTAGAAAGGACTCATTCCCTAAGCCAGGATTGAATCGGGGCCACCACTGTAAAATGGCAGAGGCTAAACAAAGCATTGCTATGTGGTTACAGGTCATGCTCCCAAGGAGGTAAAACAAGATGGAGGCCTGCCACAAAGTTTGCTATGTACCATATAGAAAGACACACAAAGCATTGGCTTTGGCTACAGCTCAAGGCCACCCTCACAAATCCTTTTTCATAATTAAAACTTTACAGAGAATATAAACAGTGAACTTTATCATTACTGGCCTAGTAAAACATTTTTTTGAAAAGAAAACAAAAAGCACCTCACTTAAAAGTTAACTCATGACCTGGTAGAGAAAGAAAGAAAGCTTAAAGTACAGGGCTGTGTTAACTGCTGACAAGGTAGAGAAAAGGAAAAAATGTTTAAAGTGAAGGGTTGGAAAGATGCCTGGGGAAAGAACCTCTTATTCTTTTGCCAATGGGCTCCTAAGGGAGAGAAACTTAAGACAGGAGCTGGGGAGCTGTGGGTTCGTCGTCCATCCCGAAGAAAGAAGGAAAAAGCTGACATTCCCGACCCCCAGGAGCAACATGAATGGGGGAAGCATAATTTTCTCTACCCTCAGAAGAAGTGTGAGGACAAAAAGGCTTAGAAGTGAAAGGAAGAAATATTTTTTGGTTTGCATGTTACTAACCTTTTCTCATGTCCCCATACAGGCCACCAAAAATGTAGAAAAAACCAAGTTCTTGTCACACGATCAGGAAGGATTGGGTGCACAGACACACTGAAGGGTGATTAGAATGGAATTTACTGTGTGAAAATGAAAAAAAAAAAAAAACCTCTCAGCAAAGCAATATGGAGTCTTGCTAACAGGCCCTCCACCTCACAGATTGCTTCCCAGGTCACCACACAAGCTGAAGAGAGCAGAGTCCTCCTCTGCTTAAGATGTGAATTCCCTGTGGCTCCACCCACTTCTCCCAGTGTATATGTTGGACTCCAGTCCACTGTGGGCATGCCCAGACAAGCCCTGGGCAGATTTCTTCATCTGCACACAAGCATTTGATGTAAACACTTGTGGGGCAGGTAGGAGATTCTATCCAGGGACCCCTTTTTAATCTGCCTAGGCATTTGGCTGTCTTAGTGAAAAGAAAAGTGTTGCAGTTCTAAGGCCAACAAGCTGACCACCACAGGGTAGGAGGAAGGACACTTAAGGAACAGGAGCAGGAAATAAACCTGGTCAGCTTTGCCATGTTTACAGTTTGCCAAAGAGGCTTTACCCACCATCATGAGTCACAGCACTCGGGAGGAGTTGGGAAGCATCATCAGCCCTGTTAGCTCAGGTTCTTGGCAGCCCACTTAAATCAGGAAAGTCAAGATATGCCGAAGGAATCCATTTCTGTTCTCATTACACACCCAGTTAGAAAACAGTCCACCCTCTACAAAAGGCAGAAGTAGGGCAGTGTCAGCCAAGATGGAAGATGGTTGACCTCAGAGCTTAGTTTGTTGCGTTCTGTTGAAATGTCTTGAGTTTCAAGTTGCAATGAAAAGACCATAGTCTTCTTTGGTTGTGTTACCATCCTGTCTCTAGGCAAAACAGTTCTGGTTGTTTCTGCAAGTCTGAAAATGTTTAGAGGCAATCTTGTTCATGTTTGTTACCAAGATTTTCAGTCTCAAGGCTTTCTGTGTTCCCTAGTAGTACTGGCTATGAATGAAGTTAAGGGCCTTGTCCTGATGCTGTGCAGGTAGGGTGCATGTAGCCTTCCTTTCTGCTGTTTTTTCTAGTATATTCCATCTGACTACATCTTTCTCACTACATTTCAGTGGCTCCTGAAAGACTTGAGGCTTGAACCTCAAAACAGCTTGAAGTTAGTTGATTGTTTATCCCATTAAGACTTTTATTTATTCTTTCACCAAATACTTATTAAGAGTCAACTACATGCAAGATTTCAAGGTCTTGCATGATGTGGCCCCTCCTTACATGTCTAGATTCATCTTCTTCCACTCTCTTCATACTCTATGCTCCAGGCCAAAAGAATGATACCCAATTCCATCAGTAGGATTTTTTTTTTTTTTTTTTTTTTGAGACAGAGTCTTGCTTTGTCGCCCAGGCTGGAGTGCAGTGGTGCGATCTCGGCTCACTGCAAGCTCCGCCTCCCAGGTTCACGCCATTCTCCTGCCTCAGCCTCCCGAGTACAGTAGGATGTTTAATGTCTTAGTGACTTGCATATGCTATTTTTTTTCTGCTTGGAAAGCACTTTCATCACTTTTTTGTTTGGCTTGCTACTTGAGACTCATCAGGACTCAGCTCTGCAATCACCATCACCCCCTCTGAGAAGCATTACTAGAATTGTTGCCTTCCTCCCCATCTCTGTGGTGTTACAGTCCCTCCCTGGTGCAAGTATAGCCCCCTGTGCCTTCTTTCACCACAGCCTTCCCCTATTACATTGCACTGTAACTTGTTAAATCAACTGTCAACCCTTACTTCCAAGTCTATGAACCCCTAGAAGGCAGAGATTGGGATTTCCTCATTTATGAATCCCTAAGGCCCAGGCCAGAGTATTGGCCACCATCTCTGAATGCTGAGTGAGTGAATGGATGAGGCTAGACTTCCCTCAAAGGGCCTGCCAGGCAGGTCACAGGAGCTGTCATCATGGAGAGGGGAAGGGACAGGACCCTGTTTCCAGTGAGCTATGGTGGAAGTTCCTACTTGGCGTTTTCTGACCCTGGCTTGAAGGGGAGATTGGGGTGCCTTTGCTGGCTGGAATGAAGGTGGGGTCACAGTAATTTTTCTATGGTATTTAGCTGAATTAGAGGAGTTATTGTCCAAATATTTTCTGTCCTAGCCACCCCTTTCCTGGTCCTTTGGCTGGAGAGAGCAAGTTTTTGTTGGAGTATTTTTGTCTGCACCCATTGGTGTTTCCAGATTGCTAGTTTCTTCAGCTCCAAGTTTGGGATCTGTGAGGCAGAAAGAAAACCCACAGAAGTCACCACTGAGTAGTTCCATGGGCCCTGAAGTCCCTAAAGAGTCAATTTTCTTCTGTCTACCTTTCAGCGTCTACTTCTGTTTGTTTTATACCTATTGTCCAGGGGTTTTAGTTGTACTTAGTGGAAGGAACAGGGAGAAGTATGTCAACTCCATCTTCCCAAAAATGGAAGTCCCATAATTGATTTTTTCCCCAGCTTCAGTGAGGCATAATTGGTAAATAAAAATTGTATATATTTAAGGTGTACAACTGGATATTTTGACATATGTATATACTGTGAAATGTTAAATGATTTACATATCCATCACCTCACATAGTTACCATTTCCTTTCACTTTTTGTTTATTTATTTATTTTGATTAGTTAAGATCTATGCACAATTGATTTTTGTACATTGACTTTGTAACTTTTGACTCTCCTGTATTTACTCCTTAAATCTAGCAGATTTTTTGTAGATTCCATAGATTTTCTATGTGCATATATATGTCATGTGAATAGTTTTGCTTCTTACATTCTAATATCTTTGTCTTATATTTCTTTATTATTATTTCACTGAATAGGCCCTCTGGTATAATGTTGAATAAAACTGGAAAGAGAGGACATATTTGAATAGTTCCCACTCACAGAAAAAGTAGTTAGTCTTTTATAATTGAGTCTTACTTCTGATCTTAGGAGGAAAGCTTTCCATTTTTCATCAAGTGTGATGTTAACTGTAGGTCTTTTTTAGATGCCCTTTGTCAGGTTGAGGAAATTTTCTTCTATTCTTGGATTGTTGAATATATATTTATATTTATATAAGGAATGGGTGTTGAATGTTACCCATTTTTATATCTCTGTCAATGATCCTCTGAGCTTTCTCCTTTATTCTGGTAACTTAAATTAATTGATTTTCAAATGTTAAACCAACCTTGTGTTTATGGGATGAATTCTATATGGTCATAATGTAGTATCCTTACTTTTTAATTCTAAAATTCATTTTATTGTGGTAAAATATACATAACAAAAAATTTACCACTTTAACCAGTTTCAAGTGTTAAGTTTGGAGTGATAACTACATTCACATTGTTGTGCAGCCATCACTGTCAACCATCTCCAGAACCTTTTCATCTTCCTAAAGTGAAACTGTACCCATTAAACAAGAACTCCTCATATATCCTCCCCCAGCCCTCGTCTCTATGTGTTTGACTACTCTAGATACCTCCTATAAGTGGATTCATATTATGTAATGCTTTTGTGACTGGTTTACTTCACATAGCATAATGTCCTCAAAATTCATTCATGTTGTAGCATGTGTCAAAATGTTTTTTTTTTTTTTTTTTTTTGAGATGGAGTCTAGCTCTGTCGCCCAGGCTGGAGTGCAGTGGCCGGATCTCAGCTCACTGCAAGCTCCGCCTCCCGGGTTCACGCCATTCTCCTGCCTCAGCCTCCCGAGTAGCTGGGACTACAGGCGCCCGCCACCTCGCCCGGCTAGTTTTTTGTATTTTTTAGTAGAGACGGGGTTTCACCGTGTTAGCCAGGATGGTCTCGATCTCCTGACCTCGTGATCCGCCCGTCTCGGCCTCCCAAAGTACTGGGATTACAGGCTTGAGCCACCGCGCCTGGCCCAAAATGCTTTTCCTTTGAAGGCTGAATAATAATTCATTGTCTTTTTTTTTTTTTTAAGAGACGGGGTCTCACTTTGTTGCCCAGGGTGGAATGCAGTGGTGCAATCATAGCTCACTTAGCTCACTGCAACCTCAAACTCCTGGGCTCGAGCAATCCCCCCACCTCAGTCTCCCAAGTAGCTAAAACCAGAACCATGTGCCACCACAGCTTGCTGATTTAAAAATTACTTTGGTAAAGGTGGAGTTCTCACTATGTTTTCCAGGCTGGTCTTAAACTCCTGAGCTCAAGCTCTCCTCCCACTTCAGCCTCCCAAAGTGCTGGGACTATAGGTGTGAGCCACCATGCTTAGCTGATCCGTTTTCTTTATATATCACATTTTGTTAGGCTATTAATCTGTTGTTGCTTCCACTTTTTGGTTACCGTAAATAATGCTGCTATGAATATGGGTATACAAATATCTGTTCAGTCCCTGCTTTCAATTTTTTGTGTATGTACTCAGGAGTGGAATTGCTGAATTATGTGATAATTCTATGTTTAGCTCTCTAGGGCGCCAGCATACTACACACACACACACACACACACACACACACACACACACACACACACATATATATATTTTAACAGCAGCTGCACCATTTTACATTCCCACCAGTAATGCATAAGGGTTCCAATTTCTCAGTATCCTCACCAATGCTTGTTATTTTCTGTTTTTAAAATAATAATTATTCTAATGGATGTGAAATGTTATCTTATTGTGGTTTTGATTTGCATTTCCCTAATGATTAGTGATGTTGAGCATCTTTTCATATGTTTACCAGTCATTTGTTTAGCTTCTCTAGAGAAATGTTTATTCCAGTCCTTTTCCTTTCGTTTTGTTATTTTTGTTGAGTTGTAGAAGTTCTCTATATAATCTAGATTTTAATCCCTTATCAGATATATGATTTACAAATATTTTCTACCACTCCATGAGCTGCCTTTCACTCTGTTGATAGTGTCCTTTAATGCATAAATTTTAAAAATTTTGATGAAAGCCAATTTATTCATTTTTTCTTTTGTTGTGTATGCTTTTAGTGCCATATTTAAGAAATCATTGCTAAGTCTAATATCATGAGGCTTTTCCCTTATGTTTCCTTCTAAGAGTTCTGTAGTTTTAGCAATTGCATTTATGTCTTTGATTAACTTTGGGTTAATTTTTGTATATGGTATAAGGTAAGGTTCCAACTTCATTTAAAACTTTTTTGCATGTGGATACCAAGTTTTCCCAGCATCATTTGTTGTAAAGACTGCCCTTTCCTCATTGAATGGTCTTGGTACATTTGCTGAAAATCATTTGACTATATATGTGAACTTTTATCTCTGGGCTGTCTAGTTTATTCTTTTTTTTTTTTTTTTTTTTTTTTTAAGATGGAGTCTAGCCCTGTTGCCCAGGCTATAGTGCAGTGGCATGATCTCTGCTCTCTGCAACTTCTGCCTCCTGGGTTCAAGTGATTCTCCTGCCTCAGCCTCCCGAGTAGCTAGGACTACAGGTGCCCGCCACCATGCCCAGCTAATTTTTTGTATTTTAGTAGAGATGGGGTTTCACCGTGTTGCCCAGGCTGGTCTTGAGCGCCTGAGTTCAGGCAATCTGCCTGCCCTGGCCTCCCAAAGTGTAATGATTACAGGCGTGAACCACTGCGCCTGGCCTAGTTTATTCTTTATATGTCTGTCTTTATGCCAGGGCTACACTCTTTTGATTCGTGTAGCTTTGTTGTAAGTTTTGGAATCAGGAAGTGTGAGACCTTCAACTTTGTTCTTTTAAAGGATTATTTTGGTTATTCAATGTCTCTTGAGATTCCATATATATATTTTAGGACAGAATTTTATATTTCTGCAAATTGCCATCAGGGTTTTGATAAGGATTGGGATGAATCTGTAGATTGCTCTGGAAAGTACTGACATATTAACAACATTAAATCTTCCAATCCATGAACTTGGGGATGCCTTTCCATTTTTTGTGTCTGCTTGCATTTATTTTAGCATTTTGTACTTTTTAGTGCACAAATCTTTAACCTCCTTGGTTAAGTTTATTCCTAAGCATTTTGTTCTTTTTGATGCTCTGTTATGCCTCCTTGAATTGACTTTTTTATTACTATGAAATGTTATTCTTATTCCTGGTAAGATTACTTATCCTGCAGTCCATTTTATCTAGTATTAATAGAGCTACTCCATCTTTTTTATAATTAATATTTGTGTGATACCTGTTTTTCATCCTACTTTTAACCTCTCTTCATCTTTGTATTTAAAGGCATTTCCTATAGGCTGGATGTGATGGCTCACACCTATAATCCAAGCAGTTTTGGAGGCAGAGATGGGAGAATTGCTTAAGTCCAGGAGTTCAAGACGCCTGGACAACGAAGTGAGACCTTGTCTCTACAAAAAAATCAAAAAAGTATCCGGTGTGGTGGAGCACACCTGTATGTAGCTCCAGCTACACTGGAGGCTGAGGTGGGACAATGCTTGAGCCTAGGAGGTCAAGGCAGCAGTGAGCTGTGACTGCACCTCTGTACTCCAGCCTGGGTGACAAAAGGAGACCCTGTCTCAAAAAAAGAGGTGTTTCCTATATATGAGATTACAGTTCAGATTGCTTTATTTTCCCAGTCTGGTAATTTTTGTCTTTTAATTGAGGTTTTCATACTATTATTTTCTTTTAATCTAATTATTGATGTGTCTGGGTTTAAGTCTACCATCTTACTATTTGTTGGAAATTTAGGAACAACTTTAGAGCCTGTTCATGCTGTTTCAAAGCAACCTTTTTGTGGGAGCAAAATACATGTGGGCATGATAAAGTGGGAGCATCCAGGGCTTCTCATTAGGGTACAACTAATCTCTAGCCCTGGGATTTGATCATTCTCCCCAAAGAACTCCCTGGGCTTCACTGTCCTCCATTAGAAAGTGAGGGGCTTGGACGAGACCATCCATAATGGCCATCTTGGCTATGCCAGGATCACTAAGGCAAGACCCCAAGTAAATTTCCTACTTTTGCCCTTCTCTCATTCTTGTGAGAGACTTTTCAGAGGTTCACCAACACTCTGTAGGTTAGAGGACATAGGTATTTTCAATGGTTTTGATTATTGTTTTTTTTTTTTTTTTTTTTGATGAAGTCTTGCTCTGTCACCCAGGCTGGAGTGCAGTGGCGTGATCTCGGCTCACTACAACCTCCACCTCCTGGGTTCAAGCCATGCTTCTGCCTCAGCCTCCCTGAGCAGCTGGGATTACAGGCACACACCACCATATCCAGCTAATTTGTGTATTTTTGTAGAGACAGGGTTTCACCATATTGACCAGGCTGGTCTCGAACTCTCCTGACCTCAAGTAATCCGCTTACCTTGGCCTCCCAAAGTGCTGGGATTACAGGCATGAGCCACTTCACCTGGCCTAAACTTGTTCTTGCTAAATTGAGAGCAGAGGAAGAAGAAATCATAGAGGTTTTGGCTCCCTAAGAACATATTTTAACATTTATTTCTTTTTAGTTAGTGTTGTTTCTGAAAGGCATTATTTTTTTTTTCCTGGATTCCAATGCCAAAACATGTTTCTTCCATAGTTGGTCACATCAAAACATTTAGTAAGAACTCTAGGAGTGAAGACAAGATAGCCAAATAGTAACAGCTCCGTTCTGCAGCTCCCAGCAAGACCAATGCAGAAGGTGGATAATTTCTCCACTTCCATCTGAGGTACCCAGTTCATCTGATTGGGACTGGTTAGGCAGTGGGTACAACTCAAGGAGAGCAAGCAGAAGCAGGGTGGGGCGTCGCTTCACATGAGAAGTGCAAGGAGCTGGGCGACCTCCCTGCCCCGCCAGCCAAGGGAAGCCGAGAGGGACTGTGCTACCTGGCCTGGGTACTATGTTTTTCCCATGGTTTTTGCAATCCACAGACCAGGAGATTCCCTCGTGTGTCTACACTACCAGGACTCTGGGTTTCTAGCACAAAGCTAGGTGGCTGTTTGGGCTGACACCGAGCTAACTGCAAGAATTTTTTCATACCCCAGTGGCACCTGGAACACCAGTGAGACAAAACCGTTCACTTCCCTGGAAAGGGAGGCTTAAGCCACTTCCACTTTCAGAGGAAGTCAAGTGGTCTTCCTCTGTGGGTCCCAATCCCATGGACCCCAGCAAGCTAAGAACCACTGGCTTGAAATTCTCACTGTCAGCACAGCAGTCTGGAGGCAACTTGGGAGGATGGAGCTTGGCAGGGGGAGGGGCATCTGCCACTACTGAGGCTTTAGTAGACGGTTTTCCCCTGACAGTGCTAAGGAGACTGGGAGGTTTGAACTGGGAGGAATTCACCACAGTGTGGCAAAGCGGCTATGGCCAGAGTGCTTCTCTAGATTCTGCCTCACTGGGAAGGGCATCTCTGAAGGAAAGGCAGCAGCCCCAGTCAGGGGCTTACAGATAAAACTCTCATCTCCCTGGGACAGAACACCTGAGGTGAGGGGTGGCTGTGGGCGCAGCTTCAGTGGACTTAATCTTTCTTGCCTGAGAGCTCTGGAGAGAGCATCTGATCCTGACAAGGGGAATTCTCCCACCACAGCGCACCAGCTCTGCTGCTAAGGGACAGGCTGCCTGTCTCCTCGAGTGGGTCCCTGACTCCCGTGCCTCCTGACTGGGAGACACCTCCCAACAGGGATCGACAGACACCTCATAGAGGAGAGCTCTGGCTGGCATCAGGCCAGCGCCCTTCTGGGACGAAGCTTCCAGAGGAAGGAGCAGGCAGGAATCTTTGCTATTCTGCAGCCTCCACTGGTGACACCCAAGTGCACAGGGTGTGGAGTGGACCTCCAGCAAACCACAACAGACCTGCAGAAGAGGGGCCTGACTATTATAAGAAAAACTAACAAATAGAAAGCAACAGCATCAACATCAACAAAAAAGACCTCTACACAAAAACCCCTTCCAAAGGCCATCAGCCTCAAAGATCAGAGGTAGATAAATCCATGAAGATGAGGAAAAAACCAGCACAAAAGGTTGAAAATTCCAAAAACCAGAATGCCTCTTCTCCAAATGATCACAACTCCTCTCCAGCAAGGGCACAAAACTAGATGGAAAATGAGATTGATGAATTGACAGAAGTAAGCTTGAGAAGGTGGGTAATACCAAACTCCTCTGAACTGAAGGAGCATGTTCTAACCCAATGCAAGGAAGCTGAGAACCTTGGTAAAAGGTTACAGGAACTGCTAACTAGAGTAACCACTTTAGAAAAGAACATAAATGACCTGATGGAGCTGAAAAACACAGCATGAGAACTTCGTGAAGCACACACAAGTATCGACAGCTGAATTGATCACGTGGAAGAAAGGATATCAGAGATTTAAGATTACCTTACTGAAATAAGGCATGAAGACAAGATTAGAGAAAAAAGAATGAAAAGGAATGAACAAAGACTCCAAGAAATATGTAAAATTTCTTGGGATTATGTGAAAAGACCAAACTTATGATTGATTGGTGTACCTGAAAGCGATGGGGAGAATGGAATCAAGTTGGAAAACCCACTTCAGGATATTATCCAGGAGAACTTCTCCAACCTAGCAGGACAGGCCAACACTCAAATTCAGGAAATACAGAGAACACCACTAAGATACTCCTCTAGAAGAGCAACCCCAAGACACATAATTGTCAGGTTCTCCAAGGTTGAAATGAAGGAAAAAATGTTAAGGGCTCAGAGCAAGAAAGGTCAGGTCACCTACAAAGGGAAGCCAATCAGACTGACAGCAGATCTCTATGCAGAAACCCTACAAGCCAGAAGAGAGTAGGGGCCAATATTCAACATTCTTAAAGAAAAGAATTTTCAACCCAGAATTTCATATCCAGCCAAACTAAGCTTTATAAGCTAAGAAGAAATAAAATCCTTTACAGACAAGCAAATGCCAAGGGATTTTGTCACCACCAGGCCTGCCTTATAAGAGCTCCTGAAGGAGGCACTAAATATGGAAAGGAAAAACCGGTCCCAGCCACTGCAAAAACACACCAAAATATAAAGACCAATGACACTATGAAGAAACTGCATCAACTAATGTGCAAAATAACCAGCTAGCATCATGATGACAGGATCCAATTCACACCTAACAATATTAACCTTAAATGTAAATGGGCTAAATGCCTCAATTAAAAGACACTGACTGGCAAATAGGGATAAAGAGTCAAGACCCATCTGTGTGCGGTATTCAGGAGACCCATCTCACATGCAAACACTCACATAGGCTCAAAATAAAGGGATGGAGGAATATTTACCAAGCAAATGGAAAGCATAAAAAGCAAGGATTGCAATCCTAGTCTCTGATGAAACAGACTTTAAACCAACAAAGATCAAAGAAGACAAAGAAGGGCATTACATAATTGTAAAGGGATCAATGCCACAAGAAGAACTAACTATCCTAAATATATGTACACCCAATATAGGAACACCCAGATTCACACACACACACACACAAAAACAGTTCTTGGAGACCTACAAAGAGACTTAGACTCACACACAATAATAGTGGGAAACTTTAACACCCCACTGTCAATATTAGACAGATCAATGAGACAGAAAATTAACAAGGATATTCAGGACTTGAACTCAGCTCTGGACCAAGTGGACCTAATAGACATCTACAGAACTCTCCACCCCAAATCAACAGAAAATACATTCTTCTCAGTCCCACATGGCACTTATTCTAAAATAAGCCACATAATTGGAAGTAAAGCACTCCTCAGCACATGCAAAAGAAACGAAATCATAACAAACAGTCTCTCAGACAGCAGTGCAATGAAATTAGAACTCAGGATCAAGAAACTCACTCAAAACTGCACAACTACATGGAAATTGAACAACCTGCTCCTGAATGACTCCTGAGTAAATAACGAAATTAACTCGGAAATAAAGAAGTTCCTGAAACCAACAAGAACAAAGAGACAACGTATCAGAATCTCTGGGACACAGCTAAAGCAATGTTAAGAGGGAAACTTAAAGCACTAAATGCCGGCATCAGAAAGCTGGAAAGATCTGAAATCAACACCCTAACATCACAATTAAAAGAACTAGAGAAGAGCAAACAAATTCAAAAGCTAGCAGAAGACAAGAAATAACTAAGATCACAGCAGAACTGAAGGAGATAAAGACATGAAGAACCCTTCAAAAAAACCAATGAATCCAGAAGCTGGTTTTTTGAAAAGATTAACAAAATAGATAGACTGCTAGCCAGACTAATAAAGAAGAGAGAAGAATCAAATAGACAATAAAAAATGATAAAGGGGGTATCACCACTGATACCACAGAAATACAAACTACCATCAGAGAATACTATAAACTTTTATATGCAAATAAACTAGAAAATTTAGGAGAAATGGATAAATTCCTGGACACATACACCCTCCCAAGATTAAACCAGGAAGAAATCAAATCCCTGAATAGACCAATGACAAGTTCTATAATTGAGGCAGTAATTAATAGCCTACCAACCAAAAAAAGCCCAGGACCAGATGGATTCACAGCCGAATTCTACCAGAGGTAGAAGGAGGAGCTGGTACCATTCATTCTGAGACTATTTCAAGCAATAGAAAAAGAGGGACTCCTCCCTAATTCGTTTTACGAGACCAGCATCATCCTGATACCAAAACCTGGCAGAGACACAACAAAAAAAGAGCCATTACATGTTCTCACTCATAAGTGGGAGTTGACCAATGAGAACACATGTACACAAGGTGAAAGACATCACACACCGGGGCCTGCTGGGGGTTGAGAGGCAAGGAGAGGGAGAGCATTAGGACAAATACCTAATGCATGCGGGGCTTAAAACCTAGATGATGGGTTGATAGGCGCAGAAAACCACCATGGCACATGTATACCCATGTATACCTATGTAACAAACCTGTGCGTTCTGCACATGTATCCCAGAGCTTAAAGTAAAAGAAAAAAAAGGGAAATTAATTGGCAATTCACCAAGAAAAAATTAATGAAATACATGATCTATTACTCTATAAAAAGATGTTCAACCCTAATGATAATATTTAAGAAATACAAATCAAAACAATAAAAAAACTCTAGCAAAGTTATGTATATTCACCTGGTGCGGAGTGAGGAGAGAAAAGCTTCCATTATAACTGGGAGGGATATTAGAGGAGGTGAGGCTGGCATTGGGCCTTTCTCAACAAGCAAAAATGGTGGCGGTGGCGGTAGGGGAGCTGACAGTATTCCCATTATGGAAGTGATGTGACATGAACTTCGTTTTAGAGGTCACAATGGCTGCTCGGCGGAGAACAGTTTGGAGGAGTCGAGAGTGGAGGCAGCAAGAACTCCAGTCAGGAGTGTAGACTAGAGTTGATGGCGATGTGAACTAAAGCAGTGCCAGTGATGGAGGAGAGGACAGTTCATATGGCATCTCTTGTGCCTAAAGAACATTTTTAGCACCAGAAAACCTGACTGTTTTTGAGATTTTTGCCAGAGAGCAATAATCATGCTATATAGGAGAGATTTGGCATCTAAAAATGGATCTTAATCCGGTTTGTACTCCTGGAATTATGAAGACTATAGTAGGTAACGAAATAGAAGTCACCCACTGTATGTTTGATGAATAGAGCTGAAACCTGTATAGATATAAAACGAGGATTCTTCTAGAATTAATTGGTTGATTTTTTAAAAAATTCCAAATGAATTAAAATAGTACTACTTAAATTCCTTTTATGTATTTATCATTAAGTTTTTCCACAAGTAAAATAGAGCAGATGTCTTTAAGGTACACCACTATGTATTAACATCATACTTCCCCCCTCCGCCAGAAAAATGGAGGACTATTGAGGAAAACTCAAATCACACATTGATCAGTGTATTTCAGACGTAATGGAAATATTACCAAGGCTCCACAAAATTGCATTCAAATAAACTGGAGATGAACAAAAGTGTGAGTATTCTTACAAGCCAAGATGACTTCATGTTGATTTTGTACAAGTTTGCTCTGTTTTGCCTCAAGAGATGTGAAAATGAGATACTTATCTCCTCTGAGGATGAACCAAACAAATGACAGTTTGATGACCACATAGAAATAAAACCTTACCTCACTTGCCTTTATGTCTTCCAAGGAATTCCTCCAGAGATTTCTATGAAATTTCGGGGCTTGCTGTACAGGCTACTCACAACTGTCTTTTCTTTGCAGACAAGTGCCTAGTCTTTGATATCGACCAGTCCCCACTGCGAGAAAGAGCAGAGGTAAGATGATACTTCCAAGAAAGACCACTAGAGTCTCAGGCCAAAGTTCCCCAAATCCTGCATCCCATGTTCAGGTGGGATGGACATCTAGAAGCCCTTCCTGCTTTTGGTGAGTATTCTATTGTGGTTCCCGGTGGTAATTACAGCCTCATTGACCAGGACCACCTTCCTGCCAGGCCCTTTGCTAAGTGCTTTGCATGCATCATCCCATTGAAGCATCCCAATTTTGTGAGGCAAGTACTATTTATTACTGGGCCCATTGTCAGGAGAAGGACGCCATGACTTCAGAGATATTAATTACGTTCTCTAAGACTGGTCAGGATTTATAGTTAAGCCCAAACTCTTCCCGTTCTTTGCTGCCGCTAATCTCTCTGCTTTTGTGGCGGAAGTCATGCCTCCTTTCTGAGGAAGCTTGGTTGAGATTTTATCAGGAGAAAAGCATGTAAAAATCCTTTTTGAACGTCGTTTCTGACAACTCATTACTAAATTTACAATTAAAGTTAATTTATGCAGACAATATACTCTACAAATGACAAGCATTACATACATACATGTTATCACCCCTTTGCATGTAATATGGCACTTAAAGAAGGGAAGTGATTTGCTTAAGGACAAGAATTGCATGTGTGTTGGGGAAGAAGAGACCTGATTTCTCTGCCCCTAGAAGGGCATTGTGATTTAGGTTCCTGGAAGTGTTACATAAATGCCTGCCTCGCTAAACAACTTTTTTGCTCTATCATTTCCTGGTTATTTCAGATGTCACGTCATACTGAAGCTTTTACACTTAATAATTAGAGTTTGTTTGTAGAGACTGAAGGTTGCAGATACAGCTGTGAGTCAGAATGTTTTATTTAAAATGCTGTCAGGAAGACCCATGCTGTTTAAAAATGAGTCCCTTCTGAAACTGGGTTTAGGAGCTTGTTTCTGAAGTTCATTGACCTTCAGTTTTGATGTGGAGAAAATAACACATCCAAAGACCACCTTTCAGAGTGGTCAACTTTTGACATTACAAGGATTGAGTAGGAGGCTGAACACTCTAGGGCCCTTTCTGTGACATATCCTCCTTGTCAGAGGGGCAGGGGTTATCACTATTATGAATAAAGTTTAATAGTAATGATGTTAAATTAATATGTACTTTGTTCTTCCTGTGCTTAGCGATACAGCAGAATTAAAGTTGGTTTTTGGGCCAGGCACAGTGGCTCATGCCTGTAATCTCAGCACTTTGGCAAACTCAGGTGGGCAGATCACGAGGTCAGGAGATGGAGACCATCCTGGCTAACACGGTGAAACCCCGTCTCTACTAAAAACACAAAAAGAAATTAGCCGGGCATGGTGGTGGGCACCTGTAGTCCCAGCTACTTGGGAGGCTGAGGGAGGAGAATGGCATGAATCTGGGAGGTGGAGCTTGCAGTGAGCCGAGATCACGCCACTGCACTCCAGTCTGGGCAAAAGAGCGAGACTCTGTCTCAAAAAAAAATAAATAAGTAAATAAATAAAGTTGGTTTTTGATCTTTTAACTCTTTGAATGTCTTTTTAACTTGTCTCAAAATTGGTCAGTTTAAGAAAATAACATGTAGTGTTAAATCTATGCCTCATTGAGGATTTATTCAACTCTGGAATGAGTGGTGAGGGAGGTTGTGAGATAATCTTCCCCGTGAGTGTTTAGAAACAGACTGGAGAAATCAAATGGTGTAACATAGGGCAACCCTGCAAAGCTCAGTGGGTGTGTCTCCTGGAAAAGGCCAGAGAGGAGGGCGGATTGGGAGGTGTGAAAAAAAGGCTGGCCTTGTGATTGAGACAACCATACTAAATGAGGCAGCAGGTCAAGGGGAACACTGTGCAGTTGTTGCCCTCTCTCTGACCTCTGGGGTTCCAGACACCCACTGATGCCCTGCTAAGCTGGACTTGATACTCAACAAGGGTCGCATTTTGCTCTGTGAGGCTACAAAGGCCCTTTAGATCAGGATGGGGTCCTACCTTCTTTAGTTCCACAATAGAGCCGTGATTGGACTCAAAAAGACCCCTCTTTTCTGTGATCCATACATTTTCTGGGCTCCATTAAGTGCTGCTCAGGTAGTGCTCCAGGGTCCAGGGAGGGTGGAGAGCCCGGATTGGGGTGGAACCTTTTGACTCGGCAAGGTAAGGGCTACGTTGAAGTGGTTTATCTGCACCCTCAGTTTCAGAGGCAGTAGGTAGGTATCTCACACTCCAACATTGCGAGGTCCGGGGAGAAATTCTACCACTCCTCCCCCCACTTCCGCAGCCACGCTGCCTCCGTGCCTGCCCCCCCTCTGCCACGCCCCCACCACGCGCTTTGCACTCTGGGGCCCATGCACTTCCCTGAGGAGCTCACTGAGGGAAGAGTCAGTCAGAAGCTGCTCCTCATTTGCAGACTTTCCGGGAGCCTACCCAGTTCCTGGTCTCTCACCGGAGACCACAAGGAGGAGCTTCAAGTCATCCCAAGTCCCTACAGCCTCCAGCAGTGAAGACTTCCACAAGGGTGAGTGAAGTCCGTTAATGAAGGCTACTCCAAAGTAACATGACTTGGGGTGGCGGCTGGGAGCCAGCCCCTTTGTCCCTCCGTGGCTGAGGAGCTCAAGCTACTCCATCAGAGACATTTCCTCCAGGGCCCTCATTTTTGTGGTCATCCTGGGAAGGTTGGTTGGGATGACGGGGAGGGGGAGAGGTGGCAGTGAATAGCTGGGGGTTGCACGAGGAAGACCTGAACATTTTGAACCTCCTCCCACATTGGGCACCAGCTCAGGTGCACCATAGAAGGCACCCGTTGAGTTTTCTTTGGACATTTTGAGAAATTGAAGCAGAGTTGGAATGAAAGGAAAGCTTGGGGTGTCGCGAATAGGCTGTCCTGAGCGCGCGGTTTGAGTGAGAACGCCAGGCTTTGTCCGGTAGGGCTGGGCGCGTCTCCATTACGATGGTCGAGGACGGTGTGCTGCGGTGGGCGCGCATATCAAGAGGTTTGCCTGACTTTTAGCGGATTAAGCAGTTTGTGCACGTGAAATCTCAGACTTCAGAATTTTGAGGGCAACAGTGGCTTTTCGGAGGATCTCCTTGAAGTTTTTGTTGTTATTTGGGTTTGTTTTTCGCTTTTTTGGATTTCAAATGATGAGGAGTTTATGTCAGGATGTGTATTTGGGCACACTTAGACGGAGAACACAGAAGTTGTGGCTACCTTAGAAAATGTATTTTTACAAAATGGAGTCAGATTAGCGTGAAAGTGGCAGCAGCCACGTATCTGAAGACCTATAATGGAGGTGAGCGTGGGTCCGGTGGCATGCACCTTAGTCTCAGCTACTCGTAAGGCTGAGTTTGAGACCTGCTTGGGCAGACTGTTCTCTACAAAAATTAAAAAAAACAAAAAGTAAAAAACAAAAATTAGCTGGGCGTGTGGTGCCCAGCTAGTCAAGAGACTGAGGTGGGAGGAATCACTTGAGCCTGGGAGTTCGAGATTGCAGTGAATCATAAATGAACCATGGCACCCCAGCCTGAGCAACAGAGCAGGACCCTGTATTTTCATTCAAAACTTCCTGCAAAAATTACAACTCATAAGACAATATTTTATCAGTTACTCATTCATCTTAAGGGAACATAACTTTCCAATGGATAAAATCAAGAATGTAAATTAATCTACAGTGGATTATGTATTATGCATGCCATACACCACACAATATGCCAGGAAAGGCAGGTGGCAAAGTCATGCTCCAAAGGAGATCCAGGAACAAAATCAGGCGTCCTAGTTTTTTTGAGATATCCCTACTGATTGGCTGTGCTTTTCTCTAACCTTAGTTCTTTCAGTAAGCTCAGTTTGTATCTAATGTAGATTTGTTGTGCTTATTTCTCTGCCTGTTCTAGAAAAGAGAGTATTGAGGGGTTAAGACACTCAGGCAGCAAAAGAGAATCCTTTCCACCAAACTCAAGAGAATGGGCAGAAAGCACTGGACTCATGACTTTGAAAGTAGATGCCCTCCAATCTGTCAGTACTTACTTAGACATCTGTCTCTGAGATTAGCCTAGCACTTCCTTGGGAGAGTTGGGAGTGATGGAGGGAGGATGTGGGGGCGGGAACTGGACCTTTCTTCCATCAGCAAAGAACAGGCTGAGGGGTGTTCCGCCTTTTTTTCCCCCAGCAAGTCAGGAGCCAGTGGGAAGTGGCTTTCCAATGGCTGGCCTTTATGTGCAGATTTCTTTGCAAAGTTCTTCACAGATACCCAGTTTCTTGGGTGATAAGAATTACACTACAAATCCTCCTACTCTTAACTGAAAGCTGATAGGGTTGATAAGGTAATTAGGATTGTGGGGAGAGCATTTGGTTGTTGGTAGTAAAACGAAAATTTGTGATAAAAGTGTAGTTTAACTTTCCCGGTTTTAGTCTCAACATTTCATTCAACACATATTCAAAAGTTCTGTTAGAGGCACGTTTTGAGCTAAGATACAGGGCAAAGCAACTGAGAATAAAGATGCAAGCTTTTAGGGAGTCCACAGGCAAGTGGAGCAGAGAAACGTGCAAACAAATTATTATATCCCATTATTTGCTTTGAGCTATAATATGTGAATAAGAAACCCAGACACTGGACTTCAAAGAGAAGGGAGTGATCAATTTACCCTGGGTTAGGGCCTCAGCCCATCTTCCCCAAAGAGGAGGATTTAGATTGGGTTTTGAATTATGAGATTAATAACTCTGGAAGGAGAAGGCAGAGGGAGACACACATATTAACAAAATGATGGAGGAGCAATAAAGCCTAGCATTTTCCGAAGCAGGAGGTGACCAGGTGAGGGTGGCAACAGTAGGGAGCCATGGCAGGATTTTAAGAAAGTGATTCCCTATGCAGGTTGATATCCTTTATCCAAAATCCTTGGGACCAAAAGTGTATCACATTTCAGATTTTGGAATGCATGTATTTGCATTATGCTTACTGGGTGAGCATCCTGAATCTGAAAATCTGAAGTCCAAAAATGTTCCAGTGAGCATTTTTTGAGTGTCATATTTACACTTAAAAAGGTTCAGATTTTGTCCAGGCGCGGTGGCTCACGCCTGTAATCCCAGCACTTCGGAAGGCCGAGGCAGGTGGATCACCTGAGGTCAGGAGTTTGAGACCAGCCTGACCAACATGGAAAAACCCCGTCTCTACCAAGCCCGGTGTGCACCTGTAATCCCAGCTACTCAGGATGCTGAGGCAGGAGAATTGCTTGAACCTGGAAGGTGGAGGTAGTGGTGAGCCAAGGTTGCACCACTGCACTCCAACCTGGGCAACAAGAGTGAAACTCCGTCTCAAAATAAATAAATAAATAAATAATAAAAATAAAATTTAAAAAGTTTCAGATTTTGGAGCATTTCAGATTTTGGATTTTCCATTTTCGAGTCAGGGATGCTCAACCATGAGTACACTTGATTTAGAGGTGTACTCATGAGGATTTGCTGGACTGGATTGTTTGGAGGCAGAGTGAAGGAGAGGGAGCTGTTAGCAAAGATCCTACAAGTTTTTGTTTTATACAACTGATTCCACTCACTGAGATGAGGAGCACCGGGACCAGGAGCAATTTGGTAACTTTAGTTTTGAACCTGAGCATAAGGTGCTGGTGAAATATCTAGGAAGTCACTGGATATGCTTCTAGAGCTACAGCTCAAAGGAATAGTCACAGCTGGAAATAAAGATGCAGTGTCATCAAGGTTTCTTTTTGGCAGAGGCTTCTGGGGACTACTAGCACCTCTTTATGGCTCTGGTGTCAGGGAAATCAGTCAGGGAAATGCCTACCCTGCTCTAGACATAAAAAGCTGCTGTTTATAGTCATGCTGATGTAACTTAGACTGTGTCTGAATGTTGATAGGCAAAGGTCTGTGTGAGAAAGGCTTCCACTAGATTTTCAAGAAGGTACTTCCCAAAAGTCAGTCTCTTAAAAGACAAGATCTAAGCAATTGTCTTTTTGTTTTGTTTTGTTTTGTTTTATTTTGTTTTGTTTTTGAGACAAGTTCTCACTCTGTCACCCAGTCCGGAGTGCAGTGGCATGATCTCAGCTCACTGCAACCTCTGCCTCCCGGGCTCAAGTGATCCTCCTACCTCAGCCTCCTGAGTAGCTGGGACCACAGGCATATGCCACTATGCCTGGCTAAGTTTTGTATTTTCTTGTAGAGACTGTAGGGTTTTGCTATGTTGTCCAGGCTGGTCTTGAGTTCCTGAGCTCAAGCGATCCGCCCGCCTCGGCCTCCCAAAGTTCTGGGATTACAGGTGTGAGCCACCACACCCGGCCAATTGTCATATTTTTTAATGGAAAATACAAACTACCTTTGACGTCCCAGTTTACACTGAAACTTTACATTTGCCCCTTGTCCTTTATCAAGGGCTTAAGATTTTGGCAAGGCTTTCTCCAAACACTATATAAATATTAAATTGACTTCCAAATGTTGTTTATGAGAACTAGAATACTATTCTTGTTATTTGATATGTATTTATGGAGTGTGTGTGTTCTGACTTGAGTCTAGCTAATGTCCCAGTAGGGTAGGATGTTTTGGACGTTGATGAGTTTTTCTTCTGATTCTATTTCTAACAATTAAGCACATTGTTTAAGTAACTGGTTGTTCCTTGATTATAGAGTGTTCATGACCACTAATAAATGTTCCCCATATTTAAACATACAAGTTGTACCCTTGGGATGGCAGGGAGCTAAGGGCCATCAGCTCTTTTATATGCTAATACCTGAGATCAAGGCACACGATATTACTCAGCCAAGCTAATATTTAGCTTTGGAAGTTAAAGCATAAATTCATGAATTTGAATAGTGTTCTTCTTTCTGCGTTGATATTTAACCATAATGTATGTATGCACACAATGTTCCAAGATTTCTCCTTTTTGTTTTTATTTTTTTGATGATGTATGTTTCACTTGCAGCAATATTTGCTGATTTCATGAATACTACTGATATTTAGGGAAAGGATCTAAGAAGTGTTGAACTAGTGTGTCTTTCTTTAAGCTTGTCTCCTTGTTAAGGTGAACCTTAACATTTAAGGTTAAGGTGATCCTTATCATTTGAGACATTCACCAAATATATGGGTGAGCAATGCGCCTTAGTCTTTTCAGTGAACTTCTCCATCCATGTGGTATCTGATCCTCCTGAGAGCGGCCTTATGTGGTAGGGAGGCCAGGGCTTAGCACCATTTTACAGGTACTCAGACAGGCTAGGTGACTTGCCCAAGATCACACAGCTAGTGCAGAGCTGGGATTAGATCCCAAGAATTCTGACCTCAAGAGGGGTGTTGATTTTCCGTTGATTTTGCAATTCCCCCTACTTAAGTCACTAATTTTAAAGTGTGGATTAAGGCAAGTATATTTTGTTGGCTTGCTCTCCTCTAACTTTAGGTCTCCCAGTTGGGAGAATGAACTTGTAGGTTAATAGTTTTCTAGTAGAAAGCAATAAATATATTCCTTAGTGTAGACAATAAATTGTGGCAGTTTCACTCTCCTCCTTGGGCTGCATCAAGATCACTTTGAAACATTCCTGGGTATTCTTCATACAGGACTTAGGGCTGTTTACTCTTTTCCTTCTCCCATATCAGCCTCCTTTGCCAATCATCTTCAGAAATATAGGTGTAAGCTGTGCTGTAAGGCATGAACCACACAGCACTTTGAAATGAGAAAGCTTTAAAGTAACAGGCACGAATTTGAGGGGGAAATTGAAAAGTCTTTCTGCACAAAATGATTGTACTTTAAGGTGAAATTCACAAACAAGGTCAATCAACATGAAGAATCTGGAAACTCTCATTGAGAGTTGTTTCGTTTTTTTATACATTCCATTAGAAACAAGTTAGAGCTTTTGTGTAAAGTTCTAACTTGTGATTACAGAAGGCATTTGAAGTGTATAGAACAGAGAGTATATTGTAACTGGCAGCCAGGGCATTTGCAGAGCCTCACATTAATGGGCAAGTGTCTTAACCATCAGCATTGAGAAAAGGAATGGCACAGGAGTAGGGGCTGAGGGTGAGGTGGGGAGAGGGGCTCTGGCATCAGGTAGCCAAGAGTCAGCAACAATTACAGAGATAATTTTAAGTGAGGAGGTCCATAGCATTTCTTTCGGGAAGTGGAAGGTTTCCTTGGCCCCTTTTTCTAATTTGAAAACGATGTGGCTCATATATTGTCAACCTTTTCACTCAGTGGTATATATTTTTTGACCTTTTATGTGATATTAATACTTAATTTGTATATCCATCTTAAATTAGTTTTGTTGCATATAGATTTTTATGTGTGGACATAGCCCTTTATAAAAAAAATTATTCAACAGCTTCTAGGAGACAACTTCTCTGTTTTTTGGGATAAGGCATCCCTGCAGTAGGCAGAGCAGTAGGGTAGGATTCAGGAGAACCGGGGGTTAGGCTGGGGATTACTTGAAGATAAGGGATTTAAAGGAAGTTAGGATTCTGTTCCTCTTCTTGAAGTTGAAATAAAATAAATTAGGAGAAACCTAATTAGATACCTAATTGCTAAAGGGTTTGTTTCCCTACTCAGACTTGCCCTGATTCAAAAACTGTATTTACAGAATGTTCACAGCCATGTAAAATAGACTGGAAAGAAATACTCTAATAAGGCAATGTTTCCCTCAGAGTGGTAGAATTATGCTTGTGTTGTCTCTCCTTTCTATTTTGTAAATTTGGCACTCTTAAAAAAAGAAACGTAAAATAAATTTCTTTTTAAAAAAATGAAATTGTAAAAAGAAGCAAGAAGCCTGGCTCATTCATTCCCAGCATTCTAATGGAAAATGATTATAGAGCTCCACAAAACTGGCCGAGGAGCTACATAGTCATGAAAGGTTTTTGATCTCTTTGGGAAGTACTGTAGGGAACAGCTCTGCTGGCACTCCCACAGCCCCTTTCCTGTGTGGAGATTGGGCTCTGGGACCTTTGTCTTGAGTGGTAAACGCCCATCATGCCGCCAGGAGCCCTAGCTGTGGTCACTCCCTCATGGAGCACCTTTTGGGTCTGAGGCTGATGATTGTCCTGCTTCTTATGTGGTAAGCTGTCAGGACTGTGGGCTGCCAGCTGCCTTAGCTTTACTAAAAGGAGGTGGTTGATTCATTCTTTTACTGTGGATTGTCAGCTGAATAAAGCGGCCCACCACAGCCTTAGGGACAAAAGCTCTCCATTAGGATTACACTGCCAGGTTGGAGAATGGCCCTTTCAGTGCTGTACAGCCTCAAACAGGGGCTGTATTAAGCTGACCACCTTTATGCAAATCTCTCTCCTTTGTCCAAAGGCCCCCTCATGACAGAGGCCAGCTAAGCCTTTCTGGACAAATAGGCTTTGTGCAAGTCTAGGGGATCACCTAGGTTAGGTGTTTCCAGGAAGAAAAGTGGATTGAGGCGGTTTTGTAAATGTCATTGCTAATAAATTGAACACTTGCAAAACTTGCACTTAAGATGTTACTTGGGAAGAACAGATTATTCTTAAAATGTAACAGATTGAGGTGCCATAGAGTTCTGGAGTGCTGAAATTGTTGTCCTTTGGCATTATGCAAAATAACATTATGTCTTTATCTGTCTTTTCCAGTTCCTTTCTAGTTTCCTCCCTGATCCTGAGCTGCTTTGTTTTTGTTCAGAGTGGAAAGGCTGCTCCTATCTGTGCTCATCTCCTCCTTAGTTGCTGTGGCTCTTTTCTCTGTCCTTGCTGCTGTGTTTTGCCTCCACCCATCTAATAGAATATTTCCAAGGTCTTATCTTCTTTTCCTCAAGTCACTCCCTTGGGGCGCTCAAGTAATTAGTCTAATTTCAGGTGAACATGCCTTGTAGAGTCATGGATTCCCCAAGCTGAAAGAGACTTCCAAGTCATCTGTCCTACTCATGTCTATGTGGTCAAATTGACAATTCTTGTCAAATAGAGGTTGGAGTTTCTTCCATGTTTCATTGATGCCTAAGCATGAACCTAAAGTTGATGACTTTTCTGTCAGTACTTTTCCATGATTCAGTTTTTCTTTAGGAAAGAACACTCTCCTCTTCTGACCTTTAGCTATTTTAGCCCCCACTGCCCCAGGCCCATAACAGTAGCAACACATTTAATTCTTAATCTTTGTTCCTTCTCATATTACCTCCTTCATAGCACATCTGGGAGGCATCCTCTCTTGCAACCTTTTTCTCTTCTTTCTGCAACTGCTAACCTCAAACCTTTTCTCAGCCTGTCTGCTTGAGCTCCCCTTGCATCACCTCTTTTAAAATTAGTTTGATCTTGTAAGTCAATTCTCGGAAAATTTTAGTAGTGCCCAGCTACCTCACATATTAAATAAAAATGTTAATATCTTCAGTTAGAGAATCCAGCCTGACCTGACCACTTTGATTTTCTCATTTGATTTTTCTTATCACCTTTTAACATTCTAGCTGCTCAAGTTTTAGAGAATCATTTTGGCAGTTATAAGAGCTATAGCTCTTCTTTGAAATAGTAATATTTTAATTTTTCTTTAGGTCCTTTTGATTTACCAAAAAACCCCACAACAACAATAATAACAATAGCAATGAAAACACTGGACACAGTGCCTTGCCCATAGTAGATAACTGGGGGGCATGAATGATGAATAAGTAAATAAAAGTGTTTGAAATCACTGTAGCTAACTTGATTTTCCCAGAAGCCAGAAATGTAGAACTCACTGTCCTGGAAACTGTATTCTTTCTTCCTTAAATTCCTATGGCGTCAAGTAAAGGGAAACCTTAATAAATATGGACTGAGAGTGGCCTAAAATATTCCACTATAATCTGTAATACTTTCAGGTTCTCTATGGTTTAAATTTAAATTTTTCTGTTCATTTATATATGTAAATCTTTCTGTTTAAAAAGTCCTTTAATGAAGTGTTCCAGTATCATTTTCTCTAGATTGTTTTACTGATTGGCTGTCAATATTTTAAATTGAAAATGGACTGGAGACAGAGAAAAACTTACCTATCAAATTCTTAATTAAATGATTCATGAAGATGTCTTTTAAATGGTTCACTTGAAATATACCTTTATATGAACAGAAATGACTATCTCCATATTAAGTCATCTGTATTAGTTCGTTCTTGCATTGCTACAAAGAAATGCCTGAGACTGGGTAATTTATAAAGAAAAGAGATTTAATTAACTAACGGTTCTTTAGGTTTTACGGGAAGCATGGTATTGGCTTCTGGATGGAGCTTTTACTCATGGTGGAAAGTGAAGCGGGAGCTTACACATCATGTGGCTAGAGCAAAAGGGGGTGCAGGAGGATGCAGTGGTGACGGGGGATGGGGAAGGTCATGCTGGGGGTAGAGGATGGGAGTCAGGGGTGAGGGAGGGGAGGTTTTGGGGTGAGGGTGGTGGCTGGGGTCGGATTGGGGGAAGGTGCCACATAGTTTTAAATGACCAAATCTCACAAGAACTCACTCACTGTGGAGAAGACAGCACCAAGCCATAAGGGATCCACCTGTGCTACCAGGCCCCACCTCCAACCTCAGGGATTACAATTCAACATGAGATTTGGGCAAGGACAAATATTCAAGCTATATCATCATCTGTCATTCATGTTTTCCTACATCTTTTTCTATGTCTTACGTCATTCTGTTCTTGCATCTCATGATCTCTGGAGAAACAAGTTCTTGATTTTTCAGTTTTCAACTAGCTGAATGTTATTCTTCATAGTTTTACAGGCTATGTTTAGACAGCCTTGTGTTGTGGAGAGAAGCTTACCCTGTTTGCTGCACTGATCGGGGAGAGACTGACAATACAGGACTTTGAAACAGTACCAAGTAAGGCAGGTGCCATAAGGGGTACAGGCAATGTGCTATGGAGATGGAGGAGAGACTATCAGAAAAGGCTTCTTGGAGAAGGTGCTTTGGGGGAAGTGCTTTGAAAGATTTATATTACTTCATTAAGTAAAGATACAGGGAAGGACATTTTAGGCAAGGAGATGATCGTGAGCAAAGCCTGGGCAGTAGGAATGAAGAGTGAGTGTCTGGATATTAGTGGGTACTTCCTGGAATTCATGAATGGTGTGACTGGAAAGGTGAGTTGAGTTGTATTATAGAGAGCCTTGGGTGACAGGCTGAGACAGTTTTACTGTGGTGATGCTTAAAATCTCCAGACAAGAACACATGTGATTATAATAGGAGAACATATTCAATAAATATTTGTGGAGAAATCATATATTGAACTTCTTGTATTTTCCCTTTACTAACATGTCTGTAATGAGACAAGGTAGAAATGAATTTAATAAACCAAACCAAACTCAAACCTATCTAACTAAGTGGGTTCCAAAGTCCACATGACTACTCCTGCTTGCTTCACAATGTTTTCAAGCGACAAACCTTGTGAGGGGATCTTCCTTGAAGTCACAATTGTGCCAAACAGGTAGTCCCAAGTGCCAGTCACTAGTGAAGTTAAGCACTGCGCATAAGTGCCAACTGTGGGCACCTAACCAGATTCTTGCCAGATGCTCCTTGGCTGATGTGAATGAAAGTCATCTGTTGAGGAGTGGCTCCAGTTCACGTCACCGGATGATTCTTGAGCTTCGGCCCTGTGCTAGGTGCTGCAGACAGGGAGAAATCAGACCACATTCTGACCTTGTGCTCATACTCCACTGGGGGCGACAGACAAGGGGTCAAATAGTGATCAGACATCTTAGAAAGTGGCAAGTGCCGAGCAGTAGCGGCAGCGGCGACGGCGGCGGCAGCGCTCCAACTGGCTCCTCGTTCCGGGCTCTGCCGTCGAGCCGGGAGAGAGCCTCCGCCAGCGGCCAGGCACTAGCCAGACGACGCCAGCGACCCCGGCCTCTAGGCGGCACCGCGCTCACTCAGGGGCTGCACAGGCACCCAGAGCCGAACTCCAAGATGCGAGGCAAGCTCAGCAAGAAGAAGAAGGGCTACAATGTGAACGACGAGAAAGCCAAGGACAAAGACAAGAAGGCTGAGGGCGCGGCGACGGAAGAGGAGGGGACCCCGAAGGAGAGCGAGCCCCAAGCGGCCGCGGAGCCCGCCGAGGCCAAGGAGGGCAAGGAGAAGCCCGACCAGGACGCCGAGGGCAAGGCCGAGGAGAAGGAGGCCGAGAAGGACGCGGCGGCAGCCAAGGAGGAGGCCCCGAAGGCGGAGCCCGAGAAGACGGAGGGCGCGGCGGAGGCCAAGGCTGAGCCCCCGAAGGCGCCCGAGCAGGAGCAGGCGGCCCCCGGCCCCGCTGCGGGCGGCGAGGCCCCCAAAGCTGCCGAGGTCGCCGCGGCCCCGGCCGAGAGCGCGGCCCCTGCTGCCGGGGAGGAGCCCAGCAAGGAGGAAGGGGAACCCAAAAAGACTGAGGCGCCCGCAGCTCCTGCCGCCCGGGAGACCAAAAGTGACGGGGCCCCCGCTTCAGACTCAAAAACCCGGCAGCTCGGAGGCTGCCCCCTCTTCCAAGGAGACCCCCGCAGCCACGGAAGCGCCTAGTTCCACACCCAAGGCCCAGGCCCCCGCAGCCTCCGCAGAAGAGCCCAAGCCGGTGGAGGCCCCGGCAGCTAATTCTGATCAAACCGTAGCCGTGAAAGAGTGACAAGGACAGCCTATAGGAAAAATAATACTGTTTGGACGAACCGAGGCAAGATGGTGCACTTCCGGGTTCTTCATCCCCACCCCCAACTCTTCCCGCGCGCGCGAAAATGCAGCCGGCGCCCAGGGAGGGTGCAGACCAACTGGGCATGCGCCAGGTGACGTCAATCTGAAGAAACCAAGATTTACCTGGTCGCACCTGCGGAACGCCCCTGACACGCCCATGCCCCACCTATTGCCCTCCCGCTCCTAGAAAAGCCGCTCTCCGCCATTGAGCCACACGGCCTTCTTGCAGCCCCACTCCTGTCGGGATGTCGGGACTGTGGGAAGTCCGTCCGAGAGCCCCACGGGGGAACTCTGCCGGCCTTCTTTGCCGGAGGCCGACAGACTTCTCCCGCACACCTTAGGTTACCAAAATAAACCAGCAGTTTTGCTGTTACACTTGCCTACCCGCTGGTTCTTTTGCGCCCGCTCGGCTGGTCTTAGAAAAACAAGACAAATACCACTAAAACAATCTCCTCTCTCTCACTATCTCTCTATCTCCTCTCTCTCTCCTATCTCTCCTCTCTCTCTCTCCTATACTAACTTGTTTCAAATGGGAAGTAATGATATGTATTGCCCAAGGAAAAATAAAGGATGTTGTCCCATCAAGGGAGGGAGGGGGTGGGAGAATCCAAATAGTATTTTTGTGGGGAAATATCTAATATACCTTCAGTCAACTTTACCAAGAAGTCCTGGATTTCCAAGATCGCGTCTGAAAGTGCAGTACATCGTTTGTACCTGCCATAAATGTAATTTTTTTACATGATTTGCCATAAATGTAATCTGATACTTCTGTAATGAAAAAGTAATAGATATAGAAAATAGATTTATAAATCTTAAGATATAACAACTACAGCGCATTCTTACCCAATTCTTTCAAAGGGGGCATTTTTCCAGCTATGCAGCTGGTCAGTTCTCTAAATATATTTTTTGAAATTACATGAGACAGCCCAGTGCAGTGGTTGTGCAGCTGTAGTCTTAGTTATATGGGAGGCTCAGGTGGGAGGACTGCTTGAACCCAGGAATTATTAACAGAAGCCAGCCTGGGCAATATAGTGAGACCTGTCTTGAAAGAGAGAGAAAGAGAGCGAGAGAATGAGATTTACATTTCTACTATGTTAAGTTGCTCATTTAATAAAAAATTCTCAATAGAAACACATTTTATCCTTGCACAGCCTTGAAATTCCATTTGGGGACCATTTCCTTAGTATGGGAATTCTACTGTGGTGGTACATATAGTGAACAGATTTTACCTTGTTTCTGTCTTCAAAGTTATTTCGATGGCAGGGATTAATAGCTTATTAATTTATGGTTCATACTTGCCTGAAGGAGACTTATCTTACAAAGATAATTCTGACAGAGACATATACCATAATGCACAGTCATTGCAATTGTTTTGTAAAAGAAAGGTTAGGTGAGAGTCTTTATTCATTTATTTATTTATTTATGAGATGGAGTCTTGCTCTGTTGCCCAGGCTGGAGTGCAGTGGTGTGATCTCAGCTCACCACAACCTCCGCCTCCCGGGTTCAAGTGATTCTCCTGCCTTAGCCTCCTGAGTAGCTGGGACTACAGGCATCCGCCACCATGCCCAGCTAATTTTTTTTGTATTTTCAGTAGAGACTGGGTTTCACCGTGTTAGCCAGGATGATCCCGATCTCCTGACCTCATGATCTGCCCACCTTGGCCTCCCAAAATGCTGTGATTATAGGTGTGAGCCGCTCCGCCTGGCCCTGAGAGTCCTTTATTCTTAGAGTTGTTTCCCAGGTATTTGGGCAGGCTACGCTGGGGACTTTCATGGGAGCGCTTTGAACTACAACCAGTAAACCAGTTAAAAAGGATCTCTACTATTACCACATTCGTCTTTCCCTGGACCATTCATAAACCTTGGAGGTGATCCTAAGACTAGTATTTTTGTCACAGAGACCATTCAATATTTGTTAGGCTTTCAAAGTTTCCATTGTGTCATGCGTAAGCCAAAATGCATGCATAAGTGTTTGAGGATAGAGAGTAAAACAAGACAAAGACATATTGAAGTCATCTTGGAGATTCTCTGTGCTCTTAGGTCTATTAAAAGTGCTGAGATGTCTTGTGTCAAGAAATCTGCTTCAGTATATTTAACCAGCATTTTTCAAATGTTCTCCACTAAGGAACACTTAATACCTATTTTTATTTTTGCTTAATTCTATTAACATCTTTTGGTATTCGTGTTCTGCAGGACCAGTGACCTTTAGGAAAGTTGTTGTTAGCTGTATACCATTGTATATATGTGATCAATGGTATTTGGCTCAGCTATGTTGAATTCCCCAGGAATAATATTGACCAGCCATTTCTGAGCAAGAAGACCATCAGCTAATTGCAGTGTCAAACTTCTTATGACAACTGGTAATTAATGTTTTTGTGCCAAATTCCCTGATGTATTGATTAAGGCTCTGGCAGGTTTGAAGGCAGCAAAAACTCCTGAGATATCTCCAGTAGGTTCAAAAACTGGCCTTGCAGGCTTAAGAACTTTCTCTGCTGGAGAGACAACAGAAACAAGCCTAACTCCCCAAATCCAGAATTACTCTGTTGACACAGGCCCCTCTGATCTTAGATGCTGTTGCATGGGGATGACATTTGCCAGAGATTTCTCCCCTCTCCCTCTCCTCTGAGTGGCTTTGGGATGGTGGGTTTTGATAACTGAGTTCACGTCGTTGGAGAGAAAGTGTGGACACCAGCATCACAACTGTGGTGAACAAAGAGGCTCCTCCCCTTCCAAGGAAGCTGGGAAGGTGGATTGCTTCATTGAAGAGTTAAAGAAAAGAGTTTGATGACTAGATGTTAAAATTTTCAAATATGTTTTCCTTATTAGTAGGATGATAACAGTTTTTCTTCTTTAATTTGTTAAAGTGTTAAGTGGAAATCTTAGACTTTCTAATATCAAACCCATCCTTGCACTACTGGAACAACCTGATGTGAGTACAATGCTTACCTTGCTAGATTCAGTTTGCTAATAATTTTTGAATTTCTGCATCTAGGTTCATGAACAATAAATGTCTTATAATTTTTTTCTCTTGCAATGTCCCTGTCTGCTTCTCATATAAAAGCCTGATTTAAGGAATGTTTCTTTTTTTCATTTTATCAGTTCTAAGATGTCACCAACTACAGGCTATATTCCTGACTTCAGAGAGGTCATAAAATACGGGGAGAGGTGGAGAGACTGATGGCAATTATAAGATATATAGCACACAGGCCAGATGTGGTGGCTCACGCTTGTAATCCTAGCACTTTGGGAGGCCAAGGTGTGTGGATCACGAGGTCAGGAGATCGAGACCAGCCTGGCCAACATGGTGAAACCCCATCTTTACTAAAAATACAAAAATTAGCTGGGCATGGTGGTGCACGCCTGCAATCCCAGCTGCTCGGGAGGCCGAGGCTGGAGAATCGCTTGAACCCAGGAGGCAGAGGTTGCACTGGGTCAAGATTGTGCCACTGCGCACCAGCCTGGGCGACAGAGACAGACTCCATCTCCAACAACAACAACAAAAAGATATATAGCACACATCCCAAACTCAGAATGATTAAAAAAAAACAGTGTTTAACAATAACAATGACCAACAGAGATTGTAAAACACCATCAATTTAAGATTCAACTGAATTTCAGAGATGACAGAATATGTATGTGCTGAGGGGAGAGTGTTTTTATAATTAATGAAATACAGTACTAATGTGAAATTAAACTTTTTATTTTTCTCCTAAAAAAAAAAAAGAAAAGAAAAGAGTTTTAGAATATATTATTTGATTTTTTTTTTTCTTTTTTCAGGTCATCTGTTGGGCATTTAAGTAACAGACCAAATCCCATTCCATGTTTCTGAGAACCCATCCTTTAAAATACTGTAGAAAAATGTGTTTGCCTGTAGTTTGACAAATTAACTTTTTTTTAAGGAAACAGTAAAATGTGATTTTCCCATTCCGCAAAGCTTTGAAATTATTTGATCAAGTTTCAGTGAGTTTTAGTTTTAGTGTATATGGTTGGAATTCTGTTTAATACATGATTTTTAAAAGTCAGCATCTGTTTATATTGTATATAAGGTAGATCCAGTGTGGGCAATGTCATATAAAATGTTAATCTTACAAGCCGGTAAAGGCTTCAAGTTTAACTTAAGCATGTTACTAACTTTGCAAAATTTTTTAATAAGGTGAGTGACTAGAAAAACCTTAGTTTCTATAAATTTTAATAAACTCAAGTGAGAAAATATATATGAAATGAAGTTTTACCCTTACATGAGTAATAATAGAAGTTTTAAAAGTGTTATGCAGATCTGTAGAATCCAAGTCAAAGGATAAGTTGTTATTCAGCTTTTGTAAGGAGCAAAGGAATAACTAGGAAGCTTAAAAGCTGTAAACATTTTAAGGAAAGAGGCATAGTGAAATGGACATGAGAGTAATGTAATCTTGACTCAATTTTAACTTTTTAAGTAATCATTTGCAAACTCCAATGCTTTAACTAATATTAAAACATGATTACTTCATTCATTTATTTATTCATTGAATAAAAATTATTGGGAGAAAGTGAAGATGGGAGGTGTGGGGGAGATGTGCAGGAAAGAGCCTCTATGCTGGGTTGTTAGAGGCTGTCACTTAGTACTTCACATTATTTTTCTTATTAGACAAGATTACACATGTTGGAGTGCCTCAGTGGATTGAAATGGAAATTCTATTGAAATATAATGGGTGAAAATAGTTTTTCTTCTATAATGGTTTGCTCTCTTTATCTCAGTAGCAGTGTAGTCTGTTTTCTCTGTGAGTCTAAGAATAACAGCCTGAGCTTTTCATTAGCCAGGGAACCCTGAGCTTTACTCTAGCAGAGTTCAGGGCATTTAAGAAAAAGTATGATTACTTTAACCCAGGCACTCCCCTGCTGTCCATAACACTAGATGCTGACTCTCTGTGCTTCTGTTTCTGTATTCCATCTATGCTCTTCATTTTTATTTCTCCCTCTTAGCTTCCACAACACTTTATGTATAAGTTTTTAAAGGGATTTATAAATTTTGACCTTGTATTCTAGTTATCTATTTACAAGTCTAATCCCCAAAGAGCAGAACGAATTGACTTCATCTCTTTATTCTCCAGAGTCAACCACAGAGTTCACACTTAGAAAATGTCTATAAAATGAATAAATGTTAAATGAATAAGTGGAATTTTATTTACAGAGGACTCTTCCGGAAAGAGGTGTTACGTGATGTGTGTTATCTTTACTTCCACAAACGAGTCTCTACTTTTCATATAAGTGCTATCTGGTAAAGAGAACCAGGATACTAGAATATGGGATTTTCTCCTGTTGACCTTTTCCTTCGAACATGCTCCCTTTACATCTTTTCTTATACATGAACTATCAGTTACACGTTTTGAGTTTCTCATTCTTCATTTTTGGTAAATTCTCTGGTTGATTTCTTTTGAAGAGGAACCCATATTGGAACTTGGGGACAAAATGATGAAAAAGGAGAGAGGAAAAGAGCAGGATACAGGAATAAAGTGTCCACTAATGAACCCTGGAAAGAGAGGCCATGAACAGCCAGCTCTGTCAGCTCAATTTTGCATAGCTCTCAATTCAACGAGTAGCTGAAATAGATAGGATAGAGTTACAATGTGTGAAGAGTAGACAGGAAAATTTCTCTAGGAGGTGTTCAGGGGCAGTATTCCCAATCGTGTGTCCTTGAATCCTTTTTTCTTTTACCTTCTTTTTCTGTTGTTGTTGAGATGGAGTCTGGCTCTGTTACCCAGACTGGAGTGCATGGCACAATGTTGGCTCACTGCAACCTCCGCCTCCCGGGTTCAAGTGATTCACCTGCCTCAGCCTCTCGAGTAGCTGGATTACAGGTGCGTGTCACCACACCCAGCTAATTTTTTATATTTTTAGTAGAGATGGGGTTTCACTGTGTTAGCCAGGGTGGTCTCAATCTCCTGACCTCCTGATTCACCCACCTTGGCCTCCCAAAGTGCTGGGATTACAGGCATGAGCCACCGCACCTGCCCGCCCCCCCACCTTTTTTTGAGACAAAGTCTCACTCTGTCACCCAGGCTGGAGTCAGTGAGTGGCACAATCATGGCTCCCTGCAGCCTTGACCTCCTGGGCTCAAGTGATCCTCCTGCCTCAGCCTCCTGAGTAGCTGGGACTACAGACCTGTACCACAATGCCTGGCTTGTCTTTGGATCTTGAGTGCATCTAAGAGTATCAGCCTTGGTTCAGTGTCATGGTCCACTCGGATATGACAGTAACAAATACCCAAAGGGGCTTTAGGAGAGCTCTAGCTGGGAGAGAGGTATAGCAGGGGCCTAGAACTCAAATACTGGAGGGGGAAGGAATGAGGAAGAAACAAGGATGGGATGCACTTCAAGATTCTTACCTCCTCCGAAGCCTAAAGTGCTGCTGCACTTCAGCCTTGATACTGTCTAGAGGTTTGAAGTACACTGGACTGTCACTCCTTGCTATACACCAGGAATTCTCAAATATTGAAATCCCGTGTCTTAGCAGTCACTGTCAAGGGACCGAGCTCTCAACATGATGGAAACCAAACTCTCCTATTTTTTTTTTTTTTTTCAATGAACGACACTGATGTGTTTACAGACACTTTGTCACCATATTTATGATTTTTTTGTGAGTTTCAAGAGCATGATCAATTGCCAAAAAGTTATTGGACATAAATGTAATTGCTTCAGAACATCAAAGTAATTTGTTGAGAGGCAAGGGAACCAGAATTGGGAGAAATGTGAGATGTTGGTGCTTATTCCTAGTGAGCTGAAGGTCACAGATGGAAATTGGGGGTGGGTGTAAGGAGGGTGGTCAGGAAACAACACGTGACACTTGCAGATGGGCAAGAGTGTTGAAAAAGGGCCAATGCTAAGTAATGAAAAGGCAGTGCACTACAGCGAGTGAATGCTCAGGCACTGCCATGAACTCTCAAGATGGTCTTAGGAAAGTTAGCAAAAATATTTGGAACCCATTTTCCTCATGTGTAAAATGGGGAAGATCATGCCTGGGATGTAGTTTAAGTGTTTAATAAATATCATTTAATGTTATTACTATTTTTAATTTTTCTAAAATCTTATACTTTTCTATTGCTATAAATCTAAATTCACATGAGCCCCATTCCAAGTGAGGTTTATTGCTTAAATATAAAAGTAACATAAGGGGATGGTTTCATCTTCAAGGAACTCTTGTAACAAGGGACCTGAGGACAGATTCCCTGTCAAGTCCCAGTGTAGTTTTTTTTGTGATTTTGAAGACGAATAAGAGTACCATAGTCTTCATAATTAATTTAAAAATTGGCAATATTTTTCAGTTCTACCTGTCTTTTAGATTTCACAGACTGTTTTAATCTTGACAAAATCCTTTCTAATTGTGGAGTTATAATGATTGACTTAAATGCCTCTCCTTATTGACTGTGGGCTTTGTGAGGACAGCGACTGTGGCATCTTCATCTCTGGATTCTCACACTTGGTATTGCTAAGGCTGGCTCAGAGTAGGCACTTCGTGAATGTATTGGGAATAAATGCAGTACTTCAGCTTTTCAACTTAAGGTGCTTTCATGTGTCCCAGTCCTAGAAGAATTCAGGCTAAGTCTAAGGGAAATCAAAAGAAGATGTAAAAGAGATAAAAATTTACTGATATTTCTATCAGTTCTCAGCTAAATTTTTATAAGATGTCAATCTGGAGAAGAGTATGAATTTAATGGATTAATAGAACATCAAGGTTGGTATATAGGCACATTCCTAGTGAGCAGAAGGTCACAAATGGATGGAAATTGTGACATAGCTAGAAATGTAGGGACCATTAACAATAACTTTGGAATTCCCCTCTGAATCCCACAGTAGACCACTGTCATTGGGAAGTGAAGGCTAGCCTTTGAAATAGAGATCAAAAAAATCAATCAGGGAAAGATAGCACCAGACAATACATCCAGAAGAAAAGCAGAAGCTTTTCTTTTCTTCGTATCGGGGGTTTATTGCTTCCTATATAGATTGATTTCTGTGTTTAATATTAGGATATGCTTTGGGAATAATGAAGAACATTAAGTTCTACAGGCTGATTGAATTCCACTTAAAATCTTACAATTCGTGTTTGTCACCTGGGTATCTATAAGTCTTATTCACTAGGTTTTATTGTCCAGCTACTGCAACTAGCCGTGATAATATGTACATTTGAGTAACAGACTTCAGATTAATTTTCCTTTTCCAGGAAGTGAAGTCCTGCAAGGATGTCTTGTTGTTTTACTGGAAATCAAAGTGATAATGAACTTCCCTTTGCCTATTGGGGATGGAGTTAGCCCTGGACAGTTATAGATAGTGTGAAACAGCCCTTTAACCACTAGATGCAAGAAACTTGGAATCGATTTGTCTGGTAAATGCTTCCACAGTCTATTACCCGTTCTCTAACCCTTTGAAACGTCTTTAGACATGATGAGGTTGGTAAACATCACACAGAATTCACTATGGAAGTTAAATATGCTGGATTTCTCGGGAATTATTTATTCTGTAAAATCCTAGGACTCCTAGTGACCCCATCTCTTTAATTTTGGTATTCTAAATTCTCATTCCTCTCTTTTATCATCTCATTGTATAGGACCATATTCTGTCACTGCACTTTGCAAAGTGGAGGGTGAGCTGTTACGGTAACATAGTTTGCACCAAGTTATCTATATCATCTTTTGTACTTATATACATTTAATTTGATTGAACAAATACCCAATGCTTTGTGTCTATGGTGCACAGTTCTAGATGTTTCAGGATATAGAAAGTGGAATAAACCTTCCTTGTCCTGAGGAAGCTTACATTCTAGTGGAAGAATAAGAAAAATGCACATAAAGGGCAAGATTTGGAAAAGAGGTCTTCAAAGGAAAGACTTAGGGGTAATCCGGGAAGACTTCTTGGAAATAGTAGCATAGGTATATAAGGAAATCCAGTGTATTTTTAACCCTTATACCAGACTCTCTAGATTCAAATCTTTGATTTACTACTTACTAGCTGGTTGATCTTGGGCTACCTTTCTGTGACTCAGTTTTTTCATCTGTAAAGTGAAGACAACATCAGATCATACCTCAAAGAGATGTGACAAATAAATTACTTGCTGCAGAGGGCTTCAAGCAGGAACTTTCCAGTAGTCTGGGATAATGGGGGACCCAGGGGAGGACTTTAAGTGGAAGGACAGATCAAGTCAGTGTGCAAGATCATATTGGCCGCTGGTTGAGGATGGACTAGAGGGGGCAAGAATGGAGACCATGGAGGAAGAGGTGGTTGCAGGAATTGAGGTGAAAGGGCCTGAGCTTGAGGCCTGGCATTGAGGATTGGTAGGAGCAGGCAAGTGTGAGCGATAGTACAAAGATGGGATCCAAGGACAGGCTATGGATGCTGGTCAGATGGGCCCAAACCAGGGCAGAGAAGGAAGAGATGTTATGAAAATTGACTTGGCAACCATCATTTGCAGGAATAGATTGATGATATTCGTGCTTGAGAATTTTGTCATATAACTGGAATTTTCTCTGCTAATATCCAGGTAAATATGAATACCTGGCTTTCTACTCCTTTCAGAAGATTGTTATACAATAAATGTAGAAATTTAATTCTACTGAATTTCTGTGGTTTCAACCAAGGAAGGGGAATGTTGCATTCTGTTGATAAATAAGGAAGGGAAAGTAACAAACATTTAAATCACCTGCCTGATACTGATCAGCAGAATTCTTACACGGCCTAGGGATTCTGGAGGAAAGGGTTGTGGGAAGGGCAGTCAGTTTGACCATGGAAGAGGAAGCAGATTGCTTTGGGGCTTCATGTACAACCCAGGAAAATGCTACATCTCTCAGATGTAGAAGACTGCATCTGAGAGAGTAGCTAGAGAGCTTTCCCGGGCTAGAGTGAATGTGAAGGCTGTTACGAAAGCTTAGGTGGTGTTGTCCGGAGAATGTAGTGGTTATAAACTTAATTCTAAAGTGTCCCACTTATTCAGATACTCACTTTCACATCAGTTGGGCCTCCAAAATAGTTTAGAGAGCTTTTAGGGTAATCACTGCAGAGTTGAGTAAGAGAGAAAGAAAGTGGGTAGTGTAGCAAGACAGGGAAAGATCACTTTCCTTGAGAATTGAAAAGCACTACAGAGGAGATGGTGAAGCAAATGTTTACAGACTGATTTTCCAGTGCTGTCAGGTACTAGCTATGTAACTTCAGACAAGCTACTTAAACTCTGAGTCTCAGTACCCTCATGTGGGAAATGGGAGTAATAGCACCTATCGAACAGGGCTGTTGTGAGAATTAAATGGTGACTTGTGAAATACACAGGACCTAGTATGTATGTAGTAGTCTCAGTAAATGTTGGCTATTATGGCTCTACCTCTGCTGCCACTGCCCTGCTTCAAGGCCCCAACCTCTCCCAGCTGAACTCCTTGGGTCTTCTAACTTAAGTGCTTCTCAAAGGTTAGCGTGCATAAGCATGGCTTAGAGAACTTGATGCTATGATGATTCTGATTCTACATGTCTGGGGCAGCCCTAGAACTTGCCATCTTCTGTGAAGCTTCTAGTTCAGTATTGATTACTCCCTTGCCCCTTGCCCTGAATCAGTGGATTTATATAGGTGCCAGTCTTCCCCACAAACCTGTGTACTGCCAGGGTGTGGCAGGGACAGGGGTTGAATTGCTGAGATTTCAGAACTAGCAGGAGCACAGAAGAGTTTTATGGATTTAATTGGAATAAGACTAGGATTAATCGTTTAATGGATTGCTGATCTGTTTTAGAGTCTGCAGAAATTTTTGCTGGACCATCTAGAAACTTGAAATATTCTGCCGGAATGCTCAGGGTTGCAAGAAATCTGTTTCTTTAGTATTCCTTACTGTCTTAGACTAAGAGAACATGGCATACGAATTCCCAAAAGAGGGAAATCAGTAAGAAATACCCTTTTAAATCTGACTTTGTTTCTTTACCCAGATCTGGGTTTGCCTCTTTTTTTTTTTTTGTATCTATCTTTTAGGAACAGGATTAGCTGGGTGAGAGGAGGTATTCAGCAAACTTTGGCTGACCTTTTGCATTTTTCCAGGGAGGACTCAGCAATCCCTCATTCATTTATTCATCCACCAAACATTTATTCAACATGGGTTTTCTACCAGGAACAGTTTAGGGTGCTAGGAATACAATAAGTGACAAAATTGGCCTGACCCTTTTCTCAGAAGGGGCCACAAAATATGCACCTGTGCTTAGAATACACCCCAGCTTTGGTCTAGGAAAGAGTGAGCATTTTACCCATGCAGGTATGCGTGTATGTGTGTGTGCATGCTTCCGTGGAATTGAGTTCATTTTCTTCATTACTTGGATTCCCTCACAACGTTGCCCAGGCCAGGGTCTATGCTTGTGCAGTAAGAGCTTACTGAAAGAACTAAGGTTAGAGAAAAGCACAGCCAGTCAGTAGGGATACCTCAGAAAAACCAGGACACCTGATTCTGTTCCTGGATCTCTTTTGGAGCATGACTTTGCCACTTGCCTTTCCTGGCATATTCAGTGTTGTGTATGGCATGTATATTACATAATCCAGAGTGTAGATTAATTTACATTCTCGATTTTATCCATTGGAAAGTTATGTTCCCTTAAGATGGATGAGTAACTGATAAAATATTGTCTTATGAGTTGTAATTTTTGAAGGAATTTTGATTGAAAATAAATTGGAAATTTCCACTGACTTGGTTGATATATTTATATCATACATATTTAACATCATTACTATCTACTTGAGAATTGTAAATATTTCATTCTTTCTCACTGATTAAATGCCTTTAATAAACCTTATATGAGAAGATGACTTCACTCAAGTTGATGAAATCTGCCATAATGCATTTTCCCCTATAAACTTAAATTCCTGGAACCGTATTGAGATTTGAAAGACCACTTTCCTTTGCTTGAGCAATTGTTTATAAAGTGTGTGTATGTGTTTCTCTATATGTAAAGACAGAGTTGATCCCTGATAGTGCACAGCAAGTTTTATAACTACAAATATATGATGTGATTATCTTCCACAATAACATTTTAAATACTTTGAGGTTTTTACTTTAAAATAAACAAATATTGTAACCAAAGTAACATCCAAAGATGTATTAGTCTCTGCATTCTGCTTTTCTTCTGACCTTCTCTGGTTTTCTTTAAAATTCCATGTAAACATTTTAAATGATGTTTACATGAGCCAAACACTTTCTGGCCATTACTGCACCATGAGGCCACAGAGTTTTCCTTCTCTCTGTCAGTCTGGCTAAGCTGACTGACAGACTGGGTGAGGGAGTTCAGACTGATCTGCAGAGCACGTTTCTGGGTACTGCTGAAATAGTACTCATTCTGACAAATCGCTGATTAGGCCTGCCAGGAACTACCTGTGACTTAGGCAAGCCCACAGAGAGGGCAGTTATTCCTGGGTTCTAGAGCACTAACTAGTTAACTTTAACCTCTTCAGATGTGGAAGACAGAGGATATGTTTTCTCTTTGTGTTGTTGGGGACAATGTCACTTCTGTGCAGATCATTACCACTACAGAGTTATTCTCTTCTACCACATGTTGCACATTACGAAGACATACATTAGGTGCCGTGATACCCTGACTCTGCACCCAGACCTGAGACAGCACTTATTCATGACATGTTAGACTTACCTGGCAGCCCCACTGCATGGAGATTGGTCTCCACACAATTCTCTCATTGTTGCAACAACAGGTGATGTGAAGAAACCTCTCTGTGTTGCCAAATTTTTGCCATCACTGACCCCTCTGAGAAGATTGCATCCTTGTCACAGTCTTTTAGATTTTATACTGCTATTAACAATTTCTAATTAAAGCCATAACTTATTGGGTGGTTGCTATGAGTCAGTCATAGTGCTAGCCACTTTATATACATTAACTTAATTTTCATAAAATCCTTGGCATGTAGGTATTATAACCCCCATTTTAAAATTGAGATAATTGAGACTCATAGAAGTTAAGGACCAAAGGTCACACATCTATAAACAGGTAGAGAGTTGGGATTTAAACCCAGATCCAACTGATTCCAGAGCCCAGTCTCTTCACTCTTCAACACTAGCGTCCACATTATTTTTGAGAGTAGTTTCTTAATTCTGAATGACACACATGCTAAATGTAACAAACTTTAAAAATATAAAAAAAATTTACTTGCTCATTGTTCTATTACTAAAGGACACCTTGTGAATGCTTTGCTTTTATTTCTCGTTCTGTTTTCTACACAATATTTCATTTGATCATTTGCTTAACATGATTGGGTTCATATGGCGCATACAATCCTGTAACCTTTTTCAGACAACATTATCATAAGTATTTTTCATAATACAGATTCTCTGCAAACATGCTTTTCACTAGCCTCTGCATTGATTACAAAACATGAAAAATCTACTGGGGAGTGTCACAAATGAGATACTCCATGAAATAAGAAATGTGATCTGGGGCAGGAGGATAAAGGGAGCTTGGATTCCTAGTCCTGGGCAAATGTTACTCTACTTGAAAATGAAGAATGCCACAAATATAGACATTTCACATGGAACCGCATTAAAATTCAACTTTAAAAGGCAGAGCAGGCAAAGATGGATGAGTACAAGTATTTATCTGAATTTGTGAAGGATTTGTTGGAAAGGACATCACCCCTGAGATATGTAAGTAAACTTATGAATTACAGTGCTTTAGTCTTTATTCTAAAACTCTTTCCTAGTCCCCTAGGTTTGCATTCAGAAAGTCATGATCTTGCAATTCTTGCTCCTCAGCCTGGTTGTTCTCCTTCCACAGCTGTCAGGTGTAGTAAAAGTCTGGCATTATAAAGTAGTCCGTGGATGGTGGAAGGTTTAATACTTTGAACCTAACCCCATAGTAAATGGGTCCTGGACTCATTTTCAGGACACGTTCCACTTTCACTTTTTATTTTTATTTTTACTTTTATTTGAGATGGTCTCACTCTGTCACCCAGGCTGGAGTGCAGTGGTGCCATGTCATCTTACTGCAGCCTCCACCTCCCAGGCTCAAGCGATCCTCTCACCTCAGCCTCCACAGTAGCTGGGTCTACAGGTGCGCACCATCATGCCCAACTTATTTCTTATATTTTCACCATATTGCCCAGGCTGGTCTTGAACTCCTGGGCTCAAGCTATCCTCCTGTCTTGACCTCCCAAAGTGCCAGGATTACAGGTGTGAGCCACTGCACCCAGCCAGGACATGCTTCACTTTGATTCTAATTCAGGATTACAACTTTAGGGTCATTTAGTCCTGAACTATTTGTTCTGGGAGATATGGCACATGACATGTATGTCACATAGGTCCCAGATAGAACTCCTGCAGCATGTTTCAGGAACATTACCTCCAGGAGCCCAGGTTTTGATCAGCAAGTTGCTTGTCTCTAGAAAAGGTTGGTATTGCTGTGGAGCTTGAGCCGGAAGTCTGATATTTGGGTCCTGGAAGTTTTGAGACTGAGAGAGTTAGACTGAGGATTCTTTTGACTGTGGACATTATCCCAATTAGACACTGATAAATCTATATTATCATAGTAGTCATGCCGGAAAGTATATATCTAAGTGATTCTCAACCACAGAGAACCAATGATGAATTAAATCCACCTATTCAGTGTGTTTTCTTGTAAACTAAAACAAATATCTATGTGTGTATAGACGTGTGTGTACACACACATCTATCATATGTTTTTCCAGAAAATTAAAAATGGATGAGAACAACACTCCCTCCCCCAGCTCTTAGAAGAAATGTTTGCAAGTGTGACCCTCTTGACCTTTATATTATACTTCAGTAATACAATTTGATGGGATTTTAGATTATTTCCTATTGATTTTGGAAAAATGTACTTATGTAAACTGCTTTTTCCAACCAATTAATTATTATTTTGTATAGGAGGGCTGACTATCCTTGGCCTGAGAGCTTTTAATTAGCCTTACTCTTTTTCAGTCTTTCCATGTTCTTTCACCGACGTAAGTTTCTGAATCTGTTGTTTTAGAATGAATTACTGAGTGGAGAAGGTACAAAGTCCATTAGCAGTTAGGTGTTTGAGCCTACCTTGTCCAGTAGGTAAGGAGAGTGGTCAGTTGTTTATCTGTGTATTTTGAGTGTGTGCTCTGTGTGAAGCTGTGTGCTGCTGGAGGTATCAAAGATATGCAAAGCATGGCTTCTGTCTTCAAAGAACTTGTAAACAAATTTTGTTGCCCCAAAACACAGAAAAGGCTGTGTTAAACACACACACTCTCTCTCTCTCTTTTCTCTCTCTCTCCATGGTAAAACTTCAAAATTTTAATGCCTCTTTTATCATAAATCAAATTTCAATTTATGCATGGATCTGTTCCTATGTTGTCTCTTCTCTACTACGTGTATGTGTTTCACCATTATTCATTAGCCTAAATACTGTAGCTTTATAATAAACTTTGATGTCTAGTAGGCACACCCTTTATATTGCTGATGTTCTTCAAAGTTATCATAGATATTTTGGCCCTTTACTTTCCACAGGAATTTTGTAATTAACTTGTGAAGTTACATAGAAAAACAAAGCAAAACAAAACAAAAAACTTACTGGTTCGATCAGAATTATGTTAATTTGTACATTAGTTGGGAAGATCTCATAAATTGATGATATTGAGACATCCCTTACACAGACTTGGCATTGTCACTGCATTTATTTATTTTATATGATTCAATAAAGCCCTATTATTTCCAGTGTAGTATTTCTGTGCATTTTTGTTAAATTAGCTACTAAGCACTGTATAGTTTCCTTCCTATATGAAGAAACCTATAAATGTTATTTAAGAACATGAAAAACGGGTTTGAATAATTGTAGAGAACTTTTCTTGATGGAAATATATACTGTGAAGATGTATAATGTAATTTTAATAAATTACAATTAGATTATTGAAGTTTTTGGAATTTAAAATTAATTTTTATAGTAAATCATTTTGAAATATTTTCCAATTTTCTTTGGGATTTCTTCTTTGACCCACAGATTGTTTAGAAGTATGGCATTTAATTTCCAAATATTTGAGGGGTTTCCAGATATTTGTTTGTTTAGTATTGATTACGAATTTAATCTGGTTTTGGTCAGAGAACAAAATCTGTGTGATTTTAATGCTTTAAATTTATTGAAACTGTAGATATTGAATCTTACTGAATGTTCCATGTACAGTGGAAGATAATGTACATCCCATAGCTGCCTGGATGTGGTGTTCTGTGAATATTTTTGCTGGTAATGTTAAGTCTTCGATATCCTTACTTATTTTCTCTTTATTTATTCTATTGATTACTAAGGGGAGTTTTTAAATTACCAACTCTTAATTGTGGATTTATGTATTTCTTCTTTCATTTCTGTCCGTTTTTACTTCACTGTCAAGCTTTGTAATTAGAGGTAAACATATTTAGGGTTGTTAAGTTTTCTTGATTGACTTCCTTTATCATTATGAAATATCCCTCCTTTTCCCTAGTGATATATTTATCCTAGAGTCTACTTTGTGTAATATTAATACAGTCACCCAAATATTTTATTATTAGGGCTGAGTGGTATATATGTTTTTATCCCACTTTTTTGTAGTTATTTAAATTTATTATTTTATTTTATTTTTTAAAATTTTATTATTATACTTTAAGTTCTAGGGTACATGTGCACAACATGCAGGTTTGATACATAGGTATACATGTGTCATATTGGTGTGCTGCACCCGTCAACTCGTCATTTACATTAGGTATTTCTCCTAATGCTATCCCTCCCCCCTCCCCCCACCCCTGACAGGCCCTGGTGTGTGATGTTCCCTGACCCATGTCCAAGTGTTCTCATTGTTTGATTCCCACCTGTGAGTGAGAACATGCAGTGTTTGGTTTTCTGTCCTTGTGATAGTTTGCTGAGAATGATGGTTTCCAGCTTCATCCATGCCCCTGCAAAGGACATGAACTCATCCTTTTTTATGGCTGCGTAGTATTCCATGGTGTATATGTGCCACATTCGCTTAATCCAGTCTATCATTGATTTGGGTTGGTTCTAAGTCTTTGCTATTGTGAATATGCCACAATAAACATACGTATGCATGTGTCTTTATAGTAGTATGATTTATAATCCTTTGGGTATATACCCAATAATGGGATGGCTGGGTCAAATGGTATTTCTAGTTCTAGATCCTTGAGGAATCGTCACACTGTCTCCCACGATGGCTAATCCTACTTTTAACCTGTGTCTTTATAATTAAATTGAGTTTCTTATAGACTATACATATAGTTTGGTCTTGCTTTTTAAAAATCTAATCATCAATCCTAAACTACATTTGTGTGTTTAGTCCATTGATAGTTTATATTATTATGAGTATGGTTTGATTTAACTCTACCATTTTACTATATGTTTTCTGTTTGTCCTATTTGATCACTGTTTCCATTGTCTTCTTTTTTCTGCTTCTTTTGGATTAAATGAGCTTTTAATTAGTATTCCATTTTATCTCTTTTTTGATTTATAATCTATATCTGTGCCTTTTATTTGTTGCTCTAAGCAGTTTGTCATATACATCTTTAATTTATTACAGTCTGCCCATGGATTAATATTGTGCCACTTCATGTATAATGTAAGAAGCTTACAACAGCAGATTTTTATTTTCCACCCTCTCATCCTTTGTGCTATTATCGTCACAGGTTTTATTTCAGCATATATTATAAACTCTAGAATATTTTGCTTTTACATCAACTATCTTTTAAAGAAATTAAAAAAGAGAAACATTCTTTTATATTTATGAACATACATATTCTTAAGAGCCAGTGATTTTCATTCCTTTGTGTAGATCTGAGATTCCACCTGGGATCATTTTCCTTCCACCTGAAGTACTTCCTTTAACATTTCTATTAAAGCTGGTATGCTTCTCATTGACTTATTTCAGATTTTGTTCACCTGAAAATATCTTTAGTTTTCTCAAAGGGTGTATTTTTGCTGGATGTAGAATTCTAGGTTGATTTTCCAACTCCCCCTCCAAGCACTTTAAAGATGTTTCATTGTCTTTTGGTTTGAGTTGTTCTGATGGGAAGCCAGACAGAAAACATTATTTTTCCTCTGGTATTAAATGTATCTTTTATTTCTGTTTGCTTTTAAGATTTCTGTTTAAAATTGGTTTTCAGCAATTTCTTTTAGTTTTTCTTTGTGTTTATTTTACTGGAGTCACCAATATTCTTGGATATATGAGTTTATATTTTTCATCCAGTATGGCAAAAAAAATTGGTAATTATTTTTCCAAAAAATATGTTTGCCTCCCTCTTCTGGGAATCTAGTAACTTATATTTTAGATGGCCTGATACCATCCCACACTGAGAGAGACTCTGCTCATTTTCCTCTACACTGGCTAGATACAACTCAAATGTCTTCCACCTGTGCATGAACTGTGGTGGTTATTTAGTTTTGTATTCATACCATTTGTTCTCTCCCTGGTAGTTGATCTTGGACTGGTCTTGTAGAATGTCACCTTGCAGGCCAGGCACGGTGGCTCACGCCTGTAATCCCAGGACTTTGGGAGGCTGAGGCTGGTGGATCACGAGGTCAGGAGATGGAGACCATCCTGGCTAACATGGTGAAACCCCGTCTCTACTAAAAATACGAAAAAAAGTAGCCGGGCGTTGTAGCAGGCACCTGTAGTTCCAGCTACTCAGGAGGTTGAGGCAGGAGAATGGCATGAACCCGGGAGGCGGAGCTTGCAGTGAGCCGAGATTGTGCCACTGTACTCCAGCCCGGGTGACAGAGTGAGACTTCATCTCAAAAAACAAACCAACAAAAACAAACATGTATGCAGATTTCTGGAACTCTTTTTCCCCCAGAGCTCCCTTCTTTCTGATACTCTGCGCCATAAATTGTAACCATCTTTCTTGGCTTTCTGAACTCTTATGTCTGTCTCCTAAAACTTAATGAGACCACTTTATTCTGCTTGAGATCCTTCTCCCTCAATCATGCTCTGGAAGTGCCCTCAGGTAGAAATCTGGGATTATTGTGGAGCTCTTCTCATTTTTGCTCTTATCTCAAAGATCACAGGCATGTGCTACCTCTTTCCAGTGTCTTAGAACAGGCGTTTCCTATAATTTGTCCAGTTTCCTAGTTGTTCATGGCAGGAGGGCTGTTCCCACATCAGTTATTCTAGTGATAAGCAACAATCCTGTCTCAGTCTGTTTTCTGTTGTTATAACAGAATACCTGAGACTGGGTAATTTATAAAGAAAAGAGGTTTATTTAACTCAAGGTTCTGCAGGATGAGAAGTTCAAGGGCGTGGTCCTAGCTTCTGGCAAGGAATTTTGCACTACATCACAACATGGCAGAGAAAGTTGAAGGGGAAGGGGACATGAACAAAAAGTGAGGCAAGAAGGAGGAGGAACTTCAGCGTCTAACAACCCAGTCTCTCAGAAACTAATCTATTTTCCTGAGAAGTAATCCTGTATCAGGAGAGTGAGAACTCACTACCAGGAGAATGGCACCAAGCCATTCATAACCCAAACCTTCTCACTAGGCTCCACCTTCCAGCACTGCCTCTTTTTAAGGATCAAATTTCAACATGAGTTTTGGTGGAGACAGGAAACCACAACCAAGCCACAGCAGACCTCTATAATTTTTGGTGCTATTGTATATTTTAAAAATATTTTCTTATTTTGGTTGCTGGTATGTAGGAACAAATTCGTTTTTAAATATTAGTCTCGTACACAGCAACCTTGCTGAACTATTTTATTTCTAATAGTTTGCAGAATTTCTTAGGTTTTCTCTGTAGATAATCAGAGTGTTCATGAATGCAGACAGTTTTATTTTTCCTTTCCAATAATTATCCATTTTATTTACTTTTCTTGCCTTAAGGCATTGGTTAGCACTTTTAGCACTGTGTTAAGTGTTTTAGCAACCACTCTTTTTTTTTCCTGAAACTAAAAAATTCCTTTAATGTTCTACCTTTACATAGGAGGTTTGTATGTTCTGGTTGATAAATTTTATCAGGTTAAGGAACTTCCTGTGTATTCCTAGTCTGTTAAGAATATTTTCAAAAATCGTATGTGTGTATTAAATTATATCAAATGTATTTTTCTGAATCTACTGAGATGATCACATGCTTTTGCTCTTTTTATCTGGGATGTTGAATTACATATTTTTTCTAATGTGAAAGTATCCTGATATTTCTGGATTAACTCCACTTTCTTAATACCCTGCTGCTTTGGGTTTCTACAATTTATTTAGAATTTTTTCATATGGATCATAAACAAAACTGACATAAAGTTTCTCTTTTTGATGCTGCCTTTCTCTGGTTTGGTATGAAGAATATACTAGCATTATAAAATAGATTGGGTAGTTTCTCTTTTTATGTGTTTTCTAGCATAATTTGCATGAGATAGGAGATACCTATCAGTTCTCTAAATGTTTAGAAGCATACGTTTGTGAAATCATCAGGTTTTGCTTAGATTTGTTTAGGTTATTTTCTGTGGATGGATTTTTCACTACCGAATTTATTTATTTAGATTTGTAGAGTTTATTCAGGTTTTTTTGTATCCTTAAGTAGGTTTGGGTAAAATTCATTTTCCAAAGCAGTATCCTATTTTCTCTCTGTTTCTCTGTTTTCAAATGTATGGGTATAGAGTTGATCATACTGCTTTTTACTATGTTGTATTTATAGTATGCCCTTTTATTCCAAAATGTGTCCTCTTCCATGTTTCTTGATTAATCTTGTATAACAATGCTTTATTTATTTCACTAGTTTTTATTTTAAGAAGCCATTTTAAGATTTCTGTTCTATCTTTATTTTTATTGCATTATTTTCTGGTCCTATTTAGTATTTTCTTACTTCTCCTTTGTTTAGCTTTACTTTTATTTTTAATTTTTTTTGTTTACTAATTTACTGATTTTTTGTTTGTTTGTTTGTTTGTTTGAGATGGAGTCTTACTCAGTCGCCTAGGCTGGAGTGCAGTCGTGTGACCTCAGCTCACTGTAATCTCTGCCTCCCAGGTTCAAGCAATTCTCCAGCCTCAGCCTCCTGAGTAGCTGGAATTATAGATGCCCACCACCACACCCGGCTAATTTTTGTATTTTAGTAGAGAGAAGGTTTTACCATGTTGCCCAGGCTAGTCTTGAACTCCTGACCTCAGGTGATCTGCCCTCCTCAGCCTCCCAAAGTGTTGGGATTACAGGCGTGAGTCACTGAGCCCGGCCAACTTACTAATTTTGTTTACTAATTTGTTTACTAGTTTTTGTTTACTTTTTTTCCTAATAGGCATTTAAGATTAAATGCTTTGGTACTACTTTAGCTGCATTTTACTTTAATATATTTTTAACATGGTATACTTGTAATATTTAGTTCTGAGTATTTTCTGCTTTTCAGAGCTATTTAGGAAGTTTCGTTATTTTGAATGTTCAAATCGATCAGGTTTTATATTATCTTTTTATTATTGATTTCTAATTTAATTGTATTTGGGCCAGAAAATACGGTCTATTTGATAATATTCTTTGGTATGTGTTGATCTTTTTTATGGCTTAGAATGGCTTAGCTGTTTTTGGTGCTCTGAAATTTCACTGTGATGTTTCTAGGTGTGGTTTTATTTTAGTTTATCCAGATTGGGTCACATTTTCCATTCTGGAAAATTTAAAATTGTCTCCTTACTGCTCATCTACCCTTGCTATTATGCCTACCTGGAACCTGTCTTAGGTATATACTGTGCCTTCCCATTTTGTCCTTCATATCTCATAACCTCTTGTTTCATATTTTCCAACCCATTTTCTCCTACTGTATGGCAAGTTTCCTCATAGCTCTGTTCCATTTATTAATTTCCTTATCTGATGTTTCTAATACATTGTTCAACCCATCTTTTAAAAATTAATTTCATTGAATATATCTATTTATATAACTTCTAATTCATCTTTCTCCACAGCTATTTGAAGTTCTTGGGGGTTTCATACTGTTGGGATGTGTGTGTGTCCCTTAGTTTGGGGATTGATAGATTATTTCCTTACGTATTTTCTAATTTTGAATAGTGAGCTCATCTTCAACAGTGCCTTATCTGTGGAAATTCTGTGGAATCTGTCTTTAGAAAGTATCTCCCCAGAAGGGGTTTATCTTTGCCTTTTCTGGAACCCCAAGGTTGATTCAGTATGGTGGTGTCTTTTCTCCTGCACCCAGAGAACATGCTGAGACAGACAAGCTTCCTGTTTGCTTCTTTTGTTGGTGGGAGGATTTTTTTTTTTTTTTTTTTCAATGTAATGTTAGCCTCTGGGAGTCCTGGCTACATGTAGGGAGAGGTGGTGAGTTTTAATTCCACTTTCTTGTTTGGGTTATTTTTTATCCATTTTTTTTTTCAATGTAATGTTAACCTCTGGGAGTTCTGGCTATACATAGGGAGAGATGGTGAGTTTTAGTTTCACTTCCCTGTTCAGGTTATTTTTTATCTAGGAGAGCATTAACGCCAAGCACGGGTTCATATTTCGTGCTTAGTACCTTTCCAGTGTTTGACTCCCCAAACTTTTCCTTACTTAGAGAACATTTAAAGGATGTTTGCTATATTTTAATCACTTTTTTGTAACACATATGTATTGGGATGCCATTGACATCTACCTTGAGGCTTTGGCCTTGAGGTGATATGTGAGTCTAATTGTACAGCTCAAAGCAGAGGACTTCAGTGATTTCAAGGCCATTGTTTTATATACCAAGGATTTCTGTGAACAACAATAATGCAGATTTTTCTCTTTTGTGGCATGTACATGCTTGGCATGAAGCTTTCAAACTGCATCTGTCTTCATTTCCTTAAATTTTCTCAAAGTTAACAAAAGTTAAATGAATTTAAGGGTATGGAACTAAAACTACAAATACTTGTTTTTTGTTTTTGTTTTTGTTTTTTGATTAAGTGGTGTAACCACAGAATGTTTTTGTAACTTTTACAAATATATTCATTTGTAATGTTATTATCAAAAATATTCATTAGGGATTACACAATAAAGCAAGTCTTCAACATCTACATAACGTATGAGAGTGTTATTGGTACTTAATGAAAGCCTATCTTTAAAAGAAGTAGGCATTCCTTGAGGGAAAAGTGTTACACAATTGAGAATTTTGATTATCGTTATTGCTTTACTGTGATTCACCACTAAAACTGATTTCTTAGTAAAATATTGCTTCACTTTGATTTCAGGAGTCTTCCTTACATCACTGAATAATGAATGAGGATGAGAGAGAGAAAGAGAAGAGGTATGCATTCATAACTGACTGACATTTCTGTCAAAGCCCTCTCCCTCGTGCTCTGTTCCCATTTCACATCTAGCAAAATGCTACTTTCTCAGGGAAGCCTAATTCACTCAGAGAAATGTCGTTTCTCCAGTGTTGTTTTTTTTTTCATAACTGTCAGCACCAACTCTATTATAATACTTAGCACATTACCTATTTGCCTGACAGCCCTCTTCCTCAAACTGTGTCCTCCATGCCTTGCACAGTGCCTGCCCAGAGCTGACTCTAATGGTTGTCAAATGACTGACAAGTATACAGTCCCTGATATTTTTAGAAGACTATTTTTGAGCCTTGGCTTGCCTACAGCTTAAATTCATTTGTGTTTGAGAAGATAAATTAACTTATTTTTCCAGATCAAACTTCTAAAATAAATTCAAGTACACTGATCAAAAAGTTTTTGTCAAAAGTTTACAGTAAGATCTGTGGTCTTTAAATGTAAAAAAAAAATCAATTAGCATTTTATGGTTCAGTCTTCTCTCTGAGAAGAGCATTGGCTTTGAGAGAGCCTCTTGTGTGATTATAGACCACTTAGAAAGAATTTAATTTTATCAGAAACACTCTTGCTAAAGGATGTAATAATATATGGTGGAACAAAGACCCACCATTAAATTCAAATTAATTTGGACTTATTTTATATAATTCTTAGGTCACTGTGCCAGGTACTGTGCGGGGCTTTGTTCTGGAAGAGACAAGGAGACAGATATGGTCCCTACCCTCAAGGGCCCCACAGCAAAGGGAGATGAAGTTGGCTTTCATTTCCTTGTTTTAATAATGATGATTATTGTTGCTCTATGGGTAATCAAAGGACTGGATTTTTGCTCAAATATTGACATTAACTTCTCCCTTTCTCTCTTCTTACCTTCTATTGTTCCATCATCTGATTTCCCCGCCCCACCCTTGCCATTAGTAACCCTGATTGGTTTTCTTTTTCTCAATTAGGGATGAATCTGATGAATTCGAAAAGGCAAAGAAGGCCGAATTAAATGCCGTCTTGACAAGACTCCGCAAAGTACTGCAAACTCATGGCTATCCTGTAAAAGGAGACAAATTGGAAACATCACAGAGCACCACTGTCCTTTCACAAAAGGACAAAGGTTTGATTTGTTCAGCCTCCACCATCATTATAGGTTTTCAATTAGCCACATTGAAAATTAGCTGTGGGTGGGACAACTTCGTCTCTCACTTTACCTCAGACATTCGTTGGGAAGAATTAATGATTAGAGGAACTCTTGAAGTACCTTCTAATACACAGATAGTTTGTTTCTTTGCATTCACAAGTTTGTATATGGTTGACACTTAAAATGTGATTGAGATTCATGCAAAAGTGGGCCAAGGAAATGAAAATTAATAGAAGCATATGTGGGAAATAATGCAAATTTCTGTATCTTAAGCACTTAAAGGTATGTGGTACATGTTGCTGAGGGAAACATGGTCCCGAGCCTGTAAAATATTACCTACAATATTTTTTTTTTTTTTTTTTTTTGAGACGGAGTCTCGCTCTGCCCAGGCTGGAGTGCTGTGGCCGGATCTCAGCTCACTGCAAGCTCCGCCTCCCGGGTTCACGCCATTCTCCTGCCTCAGCCTCCCGGGTAGCTGGGACTACAGGCGCCCGCCACCTTGCCCGGCTAGTTTTTTTGTAGTTTTTTAGTAGAGACGGGGTTTCACCGTGTTAGCCAGGGTGGTCTCGATCTCCTGACCTCGTGATCCGCCCGTCTCGGCCTCCCAAAGTGCTGGGATTACAGGCTTGAGCCACCGCGCCCGGCCTACCTACAATATTTTAAGGTTTAACTCAGTAGGTTTAACTCAAAACATCTGAGTAAGTCATGCCCATAAATATGTAATTAATGCTGTAATAATCTCTTACTTTAAAATAATTTTTGACCCCATGATACCTCCAGGTATTGCCCTATTTCTGTGTTCTCCTCCTTCACAGAAAAACTTACTGAAATGATTTTATGGGCCCTGTCTCCACTGGCTCACGTCCCATTCTTTCTTCAACCCACTTCACTGAGGCTTTAGCTCCTACCATTCAACTACAACTACTTTTGTCAGGAATACCAGTGACCTTCACATTGCTGAATTATTTAGTTTAACTGTCCTCATCTTTCTTGACTTTTTCAAAACATTGGACATGTGACCACTCCCTCCTTTTTGAAACACTTTTCCCTCAGTTTCCAGGACAGCACAATCACCAAGTTTCTTTCCTGGTTCATTGGCGTATTAGTCCACTTTCACACTGCTGCTAAAGACATACCCAAGCCTGTGCAATTTACAAAAGAAAAAGGTTTAATTGGACTTACAGTTCCACATGGCTGGGGAAGCCTCACAATCATGACGGAAGGGGAAAGGCACATGTTACATTGCAGCAGGCAAGAGAGAGAATGAGAGCCAAGCGAAATGGGTTTCCCGTTATGAAACCATCAGCTCTCGTGAGATTTTTTCACCACCACGAGAACAATATGGGAGAAAGTGCACCAATGACTCAATTATCTCCCACCAGGTCCCTCCCACAAACGTGTGGGAATTATGGGAGTACAATTCAAGATGATATTTTGGCAGGGACACAGAGCCAAACCATATGACTTGGCCACTCTTTATCTGTGTTTTTTTACTTCTTCCTCCCCTTTCAACTTCTAAACATGGGTGTACCCATGGCTCAGTCCTTGGACTTTTTTCTCTTTTATATTTACACAGTACTCATTTTCCAGGTTACCTTATCTATTCCCTTGATTTGAAGTGTTATGTAGATATCAGTGACCTCCACTTTTAAAATCTATCTCCAGCCCTGAGCTCTTTCCCTGAGAATCATACTTATTATACAATCAGCAAAAGAGTTTTCTACGTGATGTCCTCAATTGCGTATTAAATAGAAGGGTTAACATGGCCATAAAGGAACTCTTGATACCCCTCCACTGCATTGCCTGCCTCATTCCCACCTCCAGTTCTCTTCATATCAGTAACTGGCAACCACCAGTCATTCTGCCAGCCGCACAAGCAAAAAGTTTAGAAGCCGTTCTTGTTTCCTCCACTTCATTCACCATCCTATCCAATTCCCCTGCAATATTTTTTTGGCTTCTACCTATACAGTATGTTTCATATCTATACATTTCTCACCATTTGCGTAGCCTTGATGTACCACCCAAATCCAGGCCACGATCATCTCTTACTTTTTTTTCTTTTTTAAATTGATCAATAAAAATTGTGTGGATTTATGGTATAGAACATGGTATTTTGATATATGTATACACTGTGGAATGGCTAAATCCAGCTAATTGATGTATGCATTACCTCACATACTTACCTTTTTCCGATGAGACCACATCAAATCTACTCTCTTAGCAATTCTCAAGTGTACAATATATTGTTATTTACTGTAGTCACTGTGATGTGTAATAGAACTTGAACTTACTCTAATTGAAATTTTGCATCCTTTGTCCAACATCTCCCCATTCCCTCATCTCTTACTTTTGATGAAGGTTCATAGCTAGATTCTGCCTCTGTCTTTACTACCCACTTCATTCTGTTTGCAACAAACAGCCATAGGGATCTTGTAAAAATCTACCATGTCACTCTCCTGCTTAAAAGCACTTCATGGGCTGGGCATGCTGGCTCACGCCTGTTATCTCGGCACTTTGGGAGGCCGAGGCGGGTGGATCACCTGAACTCCTGAGGTCAGGAGTTCAAGACCAGCCTGGCCAACATGGTGAAACCCCATCTCTACTAAAAATACAAAAAATTAACTGAGTGTGATGGCAGGTACCTGTATTCCCCGCTACTCGAGAGGCTGAGGCAGGAGAATGGCTTGAACCCGGGAGGTGGAGGTTGCAGTGAGCTGAGATCGCGCCACTACACTGCAGCCTGGGAGACAGAGCGAGACTCCATCTCAGAATAATAATAATTAAAAGCATTTCATGTTTTACTCAGCATAAAATATAAACTTCTTACCATATACCCTACATGATCTGGCCCTTCCTATCTCTCAGGCTTTCCTACTGCTTTACCCCCTGGTCATCCCACTGTGGCCACTCTGGGATCCTTTCGTCTCTTCAAACAGGCAAAATGATTTCCTGCTTCATGTTGCACTTACTGCTTCATCTCCCTGAGATGATTTGGTCCCATATCTTCACACAGTCGCTTTCTTGTCTATCAAATCTTAGCTCAGATGTTACCTTCCTAGTGCCTTCCTAGTAAGGCTTTTCTTGATCACCCGATCTTACCAATTATTGTACTTGCAGATACCTGAAACTGTCTGTTGTGTTGTCTGTATGTTGATTATTTGTCTACGCTGCCCCATCAGTCTGTAAGATACAAAAGAACAGTCACCTTATTTTTCTTGTTTATGCTATATCCTGGACCTGTAAAGCAGAATATGACCCATAGCAGAAGCTCTGTAAACATTTGTTAAATAAATGAATAAAAGAGGTTCAGTTTAACAAGTATTAAATCCCTGCCATGACTTAAGTACCATGTTAGACATTGGGGATATGGTGAAGAATTGGATATGATGCACACCTTAGAGAATAAACAAAAACAAGTTCATGGGTAATAGTAAAGTAGAAAAGTCCTTTATGATTTATTTATAAAATACAGTGGTTATCCTTTCTTGGCAGTATATGAACTCCCTATCTTTTTTATTTCTTTGAATGAAGTATAGGAGGTGAAAGTTATTAGATGGAATTGGAAGGCAATGGAGAAATTTCTTCAGAAATTGACTATGGAAGAGTATCATGGGTTGTTTCTTGAGTTTGAAGAGTTATGCCTAGAATTGAGTTTCCAAGCTGGGACAGTGGTCAGGATCACTGATCTTGAGGCATTTATGCAGTTGGCATGGTTTACTTTTCCTGTTACTCCTATTTCACACCCAGTTACACACCCTATTTTCATTCCCTCATCAGTGAGGGCTCTAAAGTTCTCCTTATGCATGGCCTCCCTCTTACCCAACTCTACTTCTAGGAAAGAGTCAGTGACTCATGCCTGTCAAGAAAGCAGTAGCCACTGTCAACATTATCCTTGTCATACGATTTTATATTTTTAATAGAGATCAAAGTTGTATGCTGTGGGTCTCATTTTTCTGTGAGGAGAAGGAACTAATGTTTATTGACATGAAATATTAAAATCACTTGAGATCAGAGGGCTGTGTTAGTGAAGTCCCTTTGCTAGTGAAGTTAGTGGAGTAGGGTGGAGTTGGGGAGGTAGAGAGGGGCACATGTTAACAGCAAAGACTAAGCACAGGAGCAGAAACACACTTCTCATTGAGGAAACCAGAAAAACCTGAAGAATGTGATAGGACGGATGGGGGAGAGGACAGTACCAGTAGCTTGGAAGAGATGAAAGATAAGGCTTGAAGATATTCTAGTTAAGGGACCTTGTGTAAAGCTTAAATAGATGAAACTAAAGAGTGGAATTTCATAATTTAGTCAGGACTAGGGGAGGACTTTGGGGGTCTGGATCTGCTTAGAGCCCCTTGACTTACCTGGCAGATTATGGATACTGGATTTTGGTAGAACTCAAGAGGAAAAAAAGGACTAGAAGTTGAAAAATCATAAAAGTGTTGAACAGGTCATAATGTGTGTGGTAGAAATTGAGTTGGATGATCTTCAAAGTCTTTTTCAATTCCAAACACTTCTGTGTTTGTGATCATTTATATACAATTAGTTAGCCAACATCAGATCCTTCATTAGCACTTAGCATTTTCTCATGAGTCTTTTCTATAAATTAAGTATAAATTTGAAAAATCTAATACCCATAGCTAATCATTTTAATGTGACACTGTTCTGTACTTTCTTCCTCTTTCTAAAAAGACAAAGTCAATCCAAAAAGCTCTCAAAGGAAATTAAATTGGATTCCATCTTTTCGTACCTATGATGACTTCAACCAAATGATGCTACAGGTAAGAGGGCTTTTCTTCTTTGATTACTTCATATGTTGAATACATGTAATAGAAGGCAAAGAATAGTGTTTGTCAAAGTGTGATTAGGAGATAATATGCATTAGAATCAACCAGGGAGGTTGATAATTTAAATCGTCCACATCAGAATCTCAAACCTGTTAGGGCCAGGAGTTTGCATTTCTCTCAAGCTCCCCGGATGCTTCCTATGCCAACTGAGTTTTGAGAAACACTGATTTTGAGTGACAACAAACACAAACAAATCTTTGTATAGGTTAGTGGCACGTTAAGTGGTTATCTGGTAGACTCTTTCAACATAGATGGTTATACTCTAATGAATTAGCCTTCAAGTAGTTGTTCCCCCCTCAAGAATGTAAGGTGTTTATAGTTTCTATCTCCAAGAGAACTGGTTAGTTTCACAGGCCACAAACTGCACTCCGAAGGACCATATTCCTTTGAGTTGGACAGATAAGGATACAGATTTTGCCTTTGTCACTTACTTGCTGTGTGTCTTGACTGAATTACCATCTCTGAGCCTTGATTTCTTTCTCTTTAAAATGAGTAAAAATGATCTTTATCTCATTGAGATGATGTGAGGATAAAATAAAGTGAGCATGTGTAAAATATATAGTACACTGTTTGGCAATGTTAGACACCCAGAAATTATCAGTCTGGTCCCTTTTCTCTTTCAGTATTGGCTGATCACCCAGCACTATGACCATTAGTGGTCATAATGGTGTCTGAGAAAGGCATTGTGTGAGTGAATCTTTTCAAACCCATACCAATGTTAGAGGCAAAATTCTACTGACTGTGAATGATTGGAGCCATATTTTAATATTCTACTTCATTTTTCTTCCTTTTAAGCAACAGACTCTCACTTTTTTTTGTTTTTTTTTTTTTTGACACAGGGTCTCACTCTGTCATCCAGGTTGGAGTGCAGTTGTATGATTGTGGCTCACTGCAGCCTCAGCCTTCTGGGCCCAAGCAGTCCTCCCATCTCAGCCCCCAAAGTAGCTGGGACCAGAGGTGCACGCTACCATGCTCAGCTAATTATGTTTTATAACTCTTTATAGAGACAAGGTCTCACTATGTCACCCAGGCTGGTCTCCTCAGCTCCTGGGTTCCAACGATTCACCTTGGCCTCCCAAAGTGCTGGGATTACAGGCATGAGCCACTGCACACGACCCTCTCTCAATTTTATTAAAGGTTTTGTTTTAGGGATCCTATACACAAATATTTGCTAAATAGAGGACTTAAAATGTGTTATGTGAAATCCTGTTACCAATTTTATGAAACCAGATGCTTATTTGAAATATTTTAGAAGCTAGACAAGATATAACTACACCCTAGAGGGATAATTATGTTCACAACTGCAGAATATATGGCATTCAACTGGAAGGATCAGAATATCTTGGGTAATTCCCTGCTTTCCACTTTTTTCCCCTCCATTAGGCTTTAATAACTTCCCTAGAAAAGTCTGTTCTTTATTCATGAAGTTTTTTCTTGCAATAAACAAGCTCAGTCTGACTAATCAGAGCTGACTTCAGCCAGAGAGATGGAAACATCAGGGAATCTGAGAAGAGGGACAGTAGAGGGCTCTTTCTCTTCACTTTCCATTTCCATTACAGCTTTGGCCATTCTTTTGAAGCATGAAAGAAAGCGGAGTTTGGAGGGCAAGAGATCAAGGTGCCTTTGTTTCTTATGGCTTGTATTTCAGAGCAATGACTTAGCTTTGGATGTTTCCTTCCTGTTTGCCATACTGTTGGTCAAACGTAACAGCCTCCTGACATCTGTGTATCAACCTACACAGTGCTCTCATGTAGAGTAGCCGATTTCATCCTCATAAGAAGCCTATGATTAAGTTAATAATGATGTTGATCCTTTTTGCTGTAGGAAAGAGGAGACCAAAGCTGGGAGAGCTTACACCTTGCACCTTGTGCTACTCCAAGACCTGTTGAGTAGCACAGCTAAGTAGCACACCATGTTTTCTCACTTACACTCCAGCCCATGGGGGTCCAGACTAACTCAGAGCAAACCATCTCAGTAGAGAATGTGGTAATCAAAATGCCAAAAGCAAGCAGACATACAAAAAATGAGTAGAGGAGCAAAACGCCTTACCAGATCTGCCTAGACTCTTTTCTGAACCTATGTGTTTGGAAGGTCACTTCAGGCATGTGGCAGTTTTGGACATTATCTTTTGACGTCTAATAGGAAATAGCAAACACCCAATTTTAAAAGCTTTTACTTAAAATTTTATCTTACAAAAATGTATATGACATATATTAACAGTTAAAAAATAGTACAGGTAACACTGAGGTTAAGAAATAGAGCATTACCAGATCCTTTGAAATCCCCTTTGTCATGATTTTCTTCTTCCACACCACTTCTTCCCTACCATTTCCTGAGTTCTGTATCAATATTCCTTTGCCTTGCTTTGTATTTTTAGGACAAGTGTATGCATCTGTAAGTGATATGTTGTTTTCTTTTGCATGACTTTCACCTTTATATAAATTGAATTATATTGTATGTACTCTTCTCTGACTTGATATTTTTGCTCAACCTTTTTCAGTTCATCCATGACTCTGCATGTAACTCTAGTGCATTCATTTTTACTTCTGTATTCTTGTTAGAACATACTATACGATTACTTAACCATTTTACTGTTGATGGGCACTAGAAATCTGTTTTAGCTCATGCTCCTTAGGAAGTAGAGGCAGAAACAAAACTTACATGCTGAGGTTTTAGTGGGATAGAGGGTGAGGGGGAAAGAAAAGTAAGGCAGGGAAGAAGGGAACTGAAATTTAGGATAGTTTATTACCAAGCTGGATACGGCTTCACAAGAACACACAGTGGGTTGTTCAGTCACTCTTAAACTATGTAAAAGGCACCACACCTTAGAATAGTCTGTATAGGGGAGGAAGGGAAAATACTGTATCTACCATTTCCTTTCTATCTCCTGTCATTTTCTATCTCCTGTCATTAGTCAAAAGTCACCTGGCTTTTTTGGAAACCCACTAGGGTACCCAGATCCGATGCCCCAAGGTGGATGAAGTTACTGCTTTCATGAATCCAGTCACTTTGGGTGGATACTGAAACCCCTACTGCTGGCGGAATTAGGAGACTAGGCTGGGACTGCAAAAGGAAAGCTAAAATCCCTGGCTTGATTGAGGGTGGGATGGGGTATGAATCGGAGGTGCGTAAACTGGGTCTTGTAGAGCTGTAGGTTTTTGTTATTGAGAGCAGTTTTGGTTTGAACATTTTTGTTCGTATATCCTTTTCCATATAAGCAAGAGTGTTTCTAGGTGTATATCTAGGAGTGAGATTGCTGGAGGGTAGGGTGGAGTGGTAGGGTAGCTCCCCTTTACATGAAAATGACAATGCTTTTCAAGTGGCTGTGTTTCATTGTGTATTTTACTGTTCATTTATATTCTTAGTACTAGTGGATGAAAGTTCTTATTGCTCCACATCCTTGCTAACAATTTATTGTCTAATTTTTAAATTTTTGTCAATTGGTTGGGAATGGAATGGTGTCTTGTTTCATTACAAATGACAATGAGCATCTTTTCACAAATTTTGAGGCCATTTGTGTTTCCTCTTCTATGAGATGCTTGTTTCTAACCTTTGCTCAGCTTCTTATGGTATTGTTGTTCTTTCTAATTATTCATATGTTGGAGATTTTAAAAACAGATTCTGGAAATGAATCACTTGCAAGTTATGTGTTGCAAAATTCTTCTTCTAGTTCGAAACTTGCCTTTTCACTATTTAAGGTGACTTTTGACAAACAGAAATTATTAATTTTAAAGTAATCAAATTTACCAAAGAGTGTTTACTTTCTTGTTTAAAAAATCCTTACCTACCACAAGGTAATAAATATATTCTCTTATATTTTGTTTTAAAAGCTTTAATGTTTTATCTATTATATTTAATGTGTTCATACTTTTTGAGTTCTTTTTTGTGTATGCTATGAAGGAGAAACATTACAAAGATAAGAGAATATTTTAAAGTAGTGATTTTGCTGTTTAATGATGATGTGATTGGTTATATTTTTTACTTCTTCCCAAGTCACTTTTTGTAATTTATATTTTTCTAAGACTTGCTTTCAAATTTGTTGGCATAAAGTTGTTCATAATGAAGCTTCTGTAATGATATCCACTTTTCACTCCTAATATTGTTTGTGTTTTTTGCCCCATGATTCATCTTACCAGAGGTTTGTCAATTTTCATGTTCTTTTCGAAGAATTGACTTTTAACTTTCTTGATTCTCTCCATTGTGTCATTATTTTTTATTTTATTAATTTCTGCTATTTTTATTATTTACTTTTTTCTACTTTTTTGGGTTCGTTTTTTGTTCTCTAACAATTTTAGATTATTTAATTCATTGATTTCTAACCAATTTTCTTTTCTAATATATACACTTAGGCAAAGATTCCCAAATGTTGTTTTAGCTGCATTTCACAAGTCTTGATAAATGGTGTTTAAAAAATTATTATATCATAAATACTTTCTAATCTCCATTATAACTTATTATTTGGCCTGTTTTTTTATTATTGTAAAATGTGTATAACATGAATTTACCATTTAATCGCTTTTAAATATAGAGTTCAGTGGCATTAAGTACATTCACATTATTGTGCAACCATCACCACCATCCATTTCCAGCTTTTAAAAGCTTGCGTAACTGAAACACAATAACTCCACGTTCTCACTTTCTCCCAGTTCCTGGTAACCACCATTCTACTTTGTGCATCTATCTATTTGGCTGTCCTAGGAACTTCATATAAATGGAATCATACAGTAGTGTCCTTTTGTGACGTGTTTCACTTGGTATAATATCTTCATGTTTCATCCATGTTGTAGTACGTGGCAAAATTCTCTTTCCTTTTAAGGCTGAATAATATTTTGTTTTTTGTTAAACATTCATCTGTTGGACACTTAGATTGTCTATACCTTTTGGCCGTTATGAATAATGCTTCTGTGAGCATAGGTGTACACATATCTGTTTGAGTTCCTGCTTTCAGATTTTTTTTTTTATACACCCAGAAGTGGAAATGCTGAATCACATGATAGTTCTATGTTTAGTTATTTGAGAGACTGCCATAGAGTTTTCTATAGCAGCTTTGTCATTTTATACTACCCTCAATAGTGCATAGGCGTTTCAATTTCTTCATATCTTGTCCCAAAACTATTTGTTTTGTTTTAATCATAGCCCATCCTAATGGGTTTGAGGATTTCGTGACTTTATCCAAATGTAGAATCCTGTTTGCAATTACTTGGGCTTCCTGAATCTTAAGATTGGTGTATTTTATTACTTCTGCATAATTTTCAACCTGTATCTCATTGCGTATTTCCTCTTCTCTGTTATATTATCTCCTTCTGGAACACTGATCAGACATATGTTGGACTTTCTCATTCTCTTCTCCATGAAATGAGTTTATCTTATTTTTCCATTTGTATGTCTCCTTGTGTTACATTCTGAGTCATTTTCTCAGCTCTTTCCAGCTCAACAGTTTTATTTCTGGCTGTGTTCTAACATGCTATTTAACCTATATATTAAGTTTCTCATTTTGATGACAATATCATCTATAGACATTTTGTTTGATTGTGTTTTATATCTCACGAGTCAGTTTTGAGTCTCTTGTTTCTTCATATTTTTAGTGCCCTTTGTTATTTATTTAAGCCTATTAAGCATACTTGTTTTGTATTCTGTATCTGATAATTCCAATATCTGTTATTTTTAAAATATGATTCTTTATTATGTCTATTGCCTCTTGTTTGTAATGCTTCATCTCTTCCTGTGTTTTATTTTTATTATAAGCTCGTATTATTTGTAACTTTATCTGCATGAGTTCTTTGAACCCTCATTTTAAAATAATTGTCTAGATGTGATTTTGATTTACTTTTATTAGACATATGGGGTCAGGATCACTTTAAACTAAATATTAGACTTTGGTTGTTGAGGGCCACACAGGTAGTGTATGAATTCTAGCTCCAAGTTTGTGTAAAGGTGGGCTTCTGCTTAGTGCCTCCTAAAGTTGACTATTTTCTCTTTTCCTACTCTTCCCAAGACTGAGGCTGAGGGAGGCATGCACATTCCCTGTCTCCTTTCACTGGATAAGATTTTTCTGTTTCACCTGTTGAAGGTGTCACCCTTTTGGAGACCTGGCTTCATATTGTGGTCTTTGATTTCACCTCCTGTCTTGTACAGGCCTCGGTTTTGCTTTTGTCCCCCAAGCTCTAGGCCATCAGTGTTAGAAGATAGTCTCAAGGCAAATACAGGGTCTAATATTCTCTGATGTCTTAATTCTCACAATCTAGTCATTTCTGATACCAGATTATTTCCCTTACTTTACCAATAGCTTGGTCCTGTTTTGAAAAATAAGTTTTAATATATTTTATTCATCATTTTAGATATTCTCTACCAGGAGGCATTTGTCTGGCTATTGAATCCATTATATAGCAGGAAAGTGATGGCAGTATCCATATTTATAAGGAGATGACTAACCTAACCACAAATGAAAGTGTCCTTAAAATATTTTTAACTTTTTTGAAATTAAGTGTTCTTAAAGTAAAACAACCTACACATGGAAATGAATCTTCTTAGCTTGTGTTAGAGAATTTCATGTTAATTGGGTGTACATTGAAATTTGTTTGTTTAAGTGACACATCATTTGATAAACATTTCATGCTTAAGGTTAAGTAGATTCTGTGTAGGAGGCAGAGTAATGGAATTTTAATTAAGTCTGTGCCTACTTTATTGATATTTAAGGACTGCAATACATTTCAGTGTGCTGTTATAATTATCTAAACATTTAGCAATAAAGCTATCATTTTATTATTGTTCCACTATTTAATTACATTATTATACTCTCGTCATTAGTTATTAGATGCCTTTATGATTACACTGAGCGCAGATGGAGTGATCATTCATGTGGCTGAAAACATCTCTTCTCTTCTTGGACATTTACCAGTAAGTTCTTTCTACTTTTGGGAAAGTGGATCATTCTGGTTTGTTGTTTAGGGGTTCATTATTTATTTTCAGGAGCATAAAGCTCAGCAGAGAAGATGTTTTCCATGTTGTCAAAACGTGCCCCTGTTTTATTGTCATTTTCATTGGTTTCAGAATATTGTAGATTGGGTGCCTTTGTAAACAACACAAATTTATATTTTATAGTTTTAGAGTCTGAGAAATCCAAGATCAAGGTGCCAACAGATTTGGTGTCTAGTGAGGGCCCACTCTCTGGTTCATAGACATCTTTATTCTTATTATAACCTCACATAGTAGAAGAAGCAAGGGAGCTCTTTTTTTTTTTGAGATGGAGTCTCACTCTGTCACCCAGGCTGGAGTGCGGTGGTACGATCTCGGCTCACTGCAACCTCTGCCTCCTGGGTTCAAGTGATTCTCTTGCCTCAGCCTCCTCAGTAGCTGGGATTATAGGCACACACCACCACACCTGGCTAATGTTTGTATTTTTAGTAGAGACAGGGTTTCACCATGTTGGCCAGGCTGGTCTCAAACTCCTGACCTCAAGAGATCTGCCCATCTCGGCCTCCCAAAATGCTGGGATTAAAGGCATGAGCCACCATGCCCAGCCTAGGGGTCTTTTTTATAAGGACACTAATCCCATTAATCATCTCCAAAGACCCCATCTCTTAATATAATACCATCACATTGACAGTTAGATTATTTCAATATATAAAGTTTTGGGGGACATAAACATTCAGTCTGTAGCAAGGCCTTGATATTTCACTTATACAGGTGTTTGAGGAGGGGTTACCTACAACAACAACCCTCCCACACAAACTGTCTGCCATTGGCATGGTTGTGTTAACAAAAAGTTTTGGGAGAGGATATGAAGAAATTGAAACCCCTATGCACTATTGGTGGTAGTGTAAAACAATCATATCTCAGTTGTTGTTTTCATTACATATTCCTCATTCCACAGAGTTGTCTCAAGAACTTGACAAACCCTGATCCAGAGATCTATAGCACTCAACTTTGGAACATGGAAGTTAACAGAAGCTAGGGTTAGATTATCCTGTAGTTAGGTTGGAAGTGGATTAAAAACATTTCACTAGTTTAGCCTGGCCAGTTGGCATGTTCCATGGCCTGCTTGGAAACTCAGAGTCCTTATACCCTTTAAAAAAAATTACAGATGCGGCTGGGCACAGTGGCTTACGCCTGTAATCCCAGCACTTTGGGAGGCCGAGGCGGGCGGATCACGAGATCAGGAGATCAAGACCATCCTGGCAAACACGGTGAAACCCCGTCTCTACTAAAAATACAAAAAAAAAATTAGCCGGGTGTGGTGGCGGGCATCTGTAGTCCCAGCTTCTCGGGAGGCTGAGGCAGGAGAATGGCGTGAACCTGGGAGGCAGCGGAGCTTGCAGTGAGCGGAGATCGCTCCACTGCACTCCAGCCTGGGTGACAGAGCGAGACTCCGTCTCAAAAAAAAAAAAAAAAAAAAAAAAAATTATAGATGCTAGAATCAATCTCTTTTATTTCTCATTCTCTTTCGTTTTTTTAAAAAGCAGTTTACACTTTCAAATTCAGCTTACATTGTAGGCTACCAAAACAGCTGAATAAAATGCAAATAGTAGAGATATTTATTGGATTGCACTTTAGTATATTTAAATCATAGAAGGAAAAGATTCTTTTAAAATCTATATTAAAAGAAGGAATGTGCGAGTATGATCCATTACAACTTAAATTTTATTATAATGAAGACCAGAAAACTACCCAAATTTTTGTGGCATCAGATATTGCTTAAACCGAATTGGTCATTGGCTGAGACTGGTGACTTTTTCTTATTATGTGAGGATTTATTATAGTGATGGTGTTAGTTATGATATGATCTTGCTTCTTTATGTATTTGGTTCAAAGTTTTCATTATCAAGAAGCTCTTTCACCCTTCAACATTTGAGGTACCACACACACACACGCCGCCCCCAAAACCACAAGGTCTAGAGAGGTATCTGGGACATGTGCTTTGAACTGCCAGCCTTAAACAATAGACTTGATTTACCTGAGATCAGTGTACTTAAAAATAAATGTATAACTATTATATTTGTACATAAACATTAAATGGGAATTAAGTTATATATTCCTATAAAACAAGGTTAAAAACGACTACACCTGAGGCATAGTTTCACACTTCCTCATTAAATCCTAACTGTTCTTAATTTTTTGAAACAGGCAATCTTTTTCTCAGGCTTTGATGAAAAATTTCATTTTATAAGTCATCCAACTTATATTATAAAATGGAGACCGAACCATCTCTAGAGTGTCTGCGTGGCTCCAGGAATCTTCAGTTTCATTGCACATGTAGGCACCTCTGTCTGTGGAGCAACTCCAAACTAATAGCATGATGGAATGGAAAGAACTTGGTCTTTGGAATCAAATAATCTAGAAATTAAAATTTGCTTTGTTTCTCTCTACGTAACCTCTAGTTTCTCTTCTATAAGTGGGGAAATAATATTACTTAGAGAGTGCTGGGAGATGAGTTATTATAAATAACGTGATTGGCTAAGGCCCGTCTGATCAGGTGACATTTATACAGAGACCTGAATGGAGTATGTGTGATATGCAGGTAAATGGAGCAAGTATCTTTCAGACAGAGGAGAAAGTATATGTAAGAGCCCGAAAGCAGGAAAAGGTACAGCAAAGAGAACAGTGTGACTGGAGTGGTGTGAGCAAAAGGAAAATAGAGATGATAAAATCAGAGCAGTAACAGGAGAAGTAACATCCCTTTTCCTCTGAGATGGGAGGAAGCCATTGGGGAGGTTGGAGCAGATGAAAGAAATGATCTGACTTAAGTTTTATCAGAATCACTTTGGCTGTTAGGTCAAGAATTGGCTATGAGGGGCCGGCATGGCAGTACAGAGTCCACTTGGAGGGCCATAGATGGTAGTGGGTTGGATTAATGTGGCAGTGAAAGTATTTTGTAGGTAAAATAAGTTGTTTTGCTGATGTATTGAAGATGGGTATGACAGAGAGATAAGATGTGTCCAAGTTATGCTGTTACAACACATACCATGAATAAAATGATGCCTGTTATCATCATCATCATGGTATTAAACTTTTATCTGAAACCTGCCATCATATTTTCCCAATCATTGATTTCATTGACAGTTTTTTTTTCCTTTGGAAAAACTCATAGTCATTTGTAGTAGTAAGTTCTAGTCACTGCCCCCTGTTTTTAGCAGCCTGCCCTCCTACTCACCCTACTCCTACGTTCCCCCTGAAAATAAAATCAAATCTGGGAGTTTACATATATTTATTCTCTTTTGCAGTTCTAAAGCAAATGAAACTTTTAAAACATACACTACATCTGAAAAGATTCTTAGCATTGAATCTTTAAGAGATTAAACTTCAGCAGATTTTGAACATAGGTACATGGTTAGTTTATGATAACTGTGATGAGATTTGCTCTGTTTTCCCTGAGAAGCTTACAGATAGTAGAGATTTAGTAGTGATGAGTCTTATTTGATTTGAGATGCAGCCTAAATCTCCTGCAGAGGATCTTATCCTTCCCTGTGCCCCATACAGTTGAATAGTTTTCTAATGCATGTGTAATATGAATGTCTTTGGCAGTAAAAAAGATGCTTCTTGCCTAGATTCTCAGTACATGTCATGGAGTCCCCAGTAAATTTCTTAATTCTTTTTTTTTTTTTTTTGGTGTGACTGAGACTTACCATGCTAATATTTGTGTGACAACTAATAGATATTTGCAAACTTGGCTTTTGAAAAAACACCTTAATTTTTCGCTGGTATTTATCTTTGCTTCATTAAGTTCTAAGTACCTTGATCTTTCTACCTTGTGTAATAAGAACAAATGCTAAAAATTTACAAAAATAACATGAGATTAATCACGCTTTCAGGTCTCTGCCCTTTTTCTAACTAAGGAACAAGGTCACTGGAACAGATCCACTGTTTCAATTGGTGGTTAATTATAAGGCTTATTGTCACTATTCCTATCCCTAGAGAATCAAAAAGAAACTCATTACCACTAGTCACATCCAAGAGAATGTAGACTATCAAAAGATAGCTCACTTTGAACTCTTTTAAGTGACAATGCTATCTTCATTTTTCAACTAATGAAAGAACTTATGAGACACAGCACTTTACACCTCTTGTTAGGGTATTATTTTATACTTTACATCATAATTAATTGTGCATATTTAATCTGCCCTACTAGACTATGTGCTCATTGGAATTCATTGTCAGGTTCACCTTTTGTAACCCTTATAAGAAATAAGTGTACAATCTTATTCAGTGAATTACTTCATGTAGAATGTCCAAAATACAGGAGCTGGTCCAGTAGCAAATTTTCTGTTCCTGATGCAAATTGGACTTAGGCAGCTAGGGTGTAGTAAAAGGAACAATAGACATGGAATTAGATGTAGCTTTCATGTCAATTTCATTTCTGCATTTCTGAACTCTTGACAATTGGAGAAGCCTTAATTTCCTGAAGAATAAGACAAGGGATAATTCTTACTCTCCCAGGGGATTAAGTGAGCTTGTATATGTGAACATACCTAGAACAGTGACTGGCATGGAGCAGTTGTTTATCGTGTGTTAGATGAGTGAATGAATGAGTCGTCTCCACAGAGGTAACCTAGTTTGGCATCCAAAGTCTATTTTATAACTAAACCAACAAAAACGTTTTTATTGAAAAAGTTAAATTTATTGAAAAAAATCTACGTTTCTTTTTACTGTGTGACTTTCACTGTCAAGATGTATTGCCTGTTAGTTGCATAATGTTTTGTTTGGTAAATTAAGGTAATATTTCTATCCTTAATCAAGCCAAACTTGATTGAGACAGCATCCATCTGCTAATTCGAGCATTGACCAGTTCATAGGCTGGCTTCTACAAATGGGCCATAAAGATATATTTCTGAATATTGACTGTAGATTATTAATGCTAATCAGTTAAAAAATCATCGGAATTTGTGGTTCATCACACAAAGCCATTATTCAGCTACAAAGAATACTTTATTACTTTGTTGCTATCACATTAAAAGCTCATTACTTCTATATCTGATATTCAATTTATCCATGTCTCACCATATTTCAGCTACATGATACAATATTATTCATTCATTCAACCAATATTTACTGAATGCTTACCAGTGCCGAGCTCTGTTCTAGGTGTTGAGGATATAGCAGTGAACAAGACAGGCAAAGTCTCTGTTTTACTGCAATTTACATTTTAATGGGGAAAGCAGATAATAAACAGATAACAAAAAAGGCAATAAGAGAATGTCATGCAGTTGGTGCTATGTAAAATACTTTTGAGTAAAGACCTGTATTAAGTGAGGGAGAAAGCCATTGCAAGTATTTGGGAACCAGTGCTTCACATTTAAGGAGGAGTTAGTTCAAGGGTTCTGAAATGAGTATTTGCTCTCGTTGTGTTTGGATATGAATAAGGAGTTAGGTGTACCTGGAGTGCAGTGAGCAAGAGAGAGAGAGAGAGAGAGAGCAGATAAGGTCAATAGCAGCAAGGAACTAGAATATAGAGTGGTGAAAGCCCTTATAAAGACGTTGGCTTTTATTCAGAATGACTTGGATAATCAGTGGAAAATTTTGAGTGAACATAGGAATAGCATGACGTGGCTTGTGTTTGGAAAGGATCACGCTGGCTGTTCTATAGAGAATGGAGTGGTGGCGGAGGCATGGCAAGAATAGATGCAGGGAGAGCAGTTACGGCTACTGCAGTAATCCAAACTGGAAATGAGACTTGGACCAGGTGGTGAAAAGTGTACTAAGTCTGTACGTGTTTTGAAAATTGATCCATTAGAGATTGCTGATGGATGTTGAGTTTCAGAGATAAAAGGCAAGTCAAGGACAAGTAAATGGGTAAATGGTGGTTGCCATTACTGATATTAGGAAGACTGAGGGAGGAACATATTTTGTCAAAGAAAAGATCAGGAGTTCTTTTTGGATCTCTTAAAATTGAAATCTGATTAGACATCCAAATTGAGTTATCGTGTGGGCAACAGACGAGTATCTGTGAGTCATTAACAGATAGGTGGTATTTAATGAGATGGAAGTGGAAGAGACCACATAGGGAAACAGGCCTAATGAGTAAGCCCTGGCACTCCGATGCCTAGTATTCAGAAAGCAAGAGTAAGATCTAGCAAATTGTGAAGGAGTAGCCTTTGAGGTAGAAGTATATCCTCATGTGTGTGGTGTCCTGCAAGTCAAGTAAATGTATCAAGGGAAAAGGAAGGATCAATTGCATCAAATGCTGAGATGCTTGGTAAGATGAGGGCTGAGAAGGGCTGAGAAATGATGGTTTGATTTGGCAATTTGGAGGGCATTAGTGACCTTGACAAAAGCAGTTTCAGTGGAGTGGTTAGATATAAACTTCATTAGTGTGGTTTCAAGAAAGAGTGAGAAGTGAAGAAAGGGGAGGTGACAAGTATAGTTTCATTTCAGGAATTTTTGTCCCAAAGTGGACCAGATAAGTAGAGTCATAATTGAAGGGAGAGGTGGTAATGTAAAGGAAGGTTATGCATGTTCAGAATTTTGTGTTGTTTTTGTTTTTCTGATTATTTTTAAAATTTCTTATTGATGTATAATATTTGTACATAACTCCAGATAAGTAAAGTTAGAGTTGAAGGGAGAGGCAGCAATGTAAAGGAAGGTTATGCGTTTTTAGAATTTTGTGCTGTTGTTTTTGTTTTCCTGATTATTTTTAAAGTTTCTTATTGATATGTAATATTTGTACATATTTATGGCATACATATGATATTTTGATACATGCATACAGTGTTTAATGACCAAATAGATGACAGATATCATAGCATGTATAATACAGCATTCTGTATGCTTATCGGAACACCCAGTCGAGAGGAAAAGAAAACTTGATGTGTGGGGTAGAGTAAGACTTTCTAGAACAATGTCTTTTCATAGTCTACAGAAAATGGGATGCAGTGCACAGGCGAAGGAGTCAAATTTAGGTAACAGCTTATTCATTGGAAGAGGAGGGAGAGCAGGTCTCTAGGCACAGGAACAGATATTATCGGTTGGTAAATTTGGTGTCAGATGTTGACGTTTCCCATTTTTTTCACTGACTGAAACAAGACATTAGGTCAGCTGAAAATGAAGGAAGGCTGGGGCGTTGGAGGTTTGAAGGAGGAAAAAGAGTAGGGGAGCAAATTGTCTAAATAAATGAATTTTGGGCAGAGTTGAATATGTATTTCAAACAATATACTGCTTAGTTGTGGGTTTTTCTTCATCTACATTCAATTGCTTGCGTGAAGGTGTAGGTGTAAATGAAAGGTTGGAAGTAACTAGAGTCAAAATTTTCCCAGGCAAGTGTGGTAGAGGGAAAGAGCACATAGGAATGATTACAGTGACCATGGAATCTGAACTGGATAGGGAAAGATGTGATGATTTGAGGAAGATAATGTACAGTGAAAATGTGATAGAAATGGGTTAGAGGTCTTAGTGGATGGAATCATTGTTGGAGAGGTGGTATATACAAGAGAGGTATTTGTATGAGTGCACTGGAAAGGTAGAAGGTGTTGGTCATAAAGTAGGATAATGTGAATTGTATTTTTTAGAGGTATAACAGATATAACTGTAGATGGCTGAGGTGGGGCAGAGCATGAGCTCGCTGGAGGTAAGGAGATAGAGTAACTGAACAGTATTAACACAGATAAAAAAGGAACTGAACAGTATTAACACAGATAAAAAAGTTTACTCTCTCCCTCTTCCCCTCCCCCTCCCCTTCACCTCCTCCTCTCCTCTCCCGTCAGGCTGAGATTGTGGGCAAAAAATTATTAAGCCTTCTGCCTGATGAAGAGAAAGATGAAGTCTACCAAAAGATTATTCTCAGATTTCCTTTGTTAATCTCCGGTATGTATATTTTTAAAAGTAGTAAATTCTAAGGTTTTAAGGGATAAGTAACAATCACTCAATGGATTACTTTTTAAAAAGATAATTAGAGCATATATGGCTGTTGATCATATATTAATTTACTTTTACATAATATTACAAACTATATTTCTAGTGTTAAAAAATCTCTCCTCCATTAAATCTTATTCTTCACCACAGACCCTGAGTATTGTAGCATTTGTACAATTGCATTAGTGCTGTGTAAATAATGGACCATCATGTGTAGTGTTCTAGCTGGTGCCCTGCTCTACTGATACAACATAGATAGCTATGTAAATGCTAATGTTCATGGAAAGAAAATAATATTTTTGTAAAATCTAATCTAAGTAAGACATTGGTGATATGAAATAATCCAGTAGAATATGGTAAAGTACAAATGTAGACTTGTTTTGTATTTGTTCTCTTTTTATTAGAAACACATATTGAATTTTGCTGTCATTTAAAAAGAGGAAATGTTGAACATGGTGATAGTTCTGCTTACGAATACGTGAAATTTATTGTGAATGTAAGAGATATTTGTAATGGTAAGCAATTCTGTTTATCTTATCTATATGACATTTATGAGTTATGTAGCCTCTCATTACTAACATAAATGCTCTTCTGCTTGGTACTTGCAAACAGTCCGATATCCCTGTGGCCACAGTTTGTGACTACTCACATTAATTAGACTTTTAAAAAATTAACGGTGAAATTTACAAAGTGGGGGACACTGAGTTCTTAAGGATGGCTCTTTCCTTTTATAAAACAAGGAAATGATTGCAAACATATAACAAAAGAAGTTTAATGCATATCCAAGCTTAAAATAATGGGGACTCTATGTGTCTATGTGTACCAGAAATTAAAGTTTAAAGCAGTATGATAATGATAAGAAGAAGCTGATTTTGTGGTGGCCTTGGTGGGTTTTAAGTCATGCATAGGCTCCATTGGCTGGGGTCAGGAATTCTAACACCCAGTCAAGCACCAGTATATAAAACCTAGAGATCAATAAAGTGATCAATAAAGTTCTGTCCATTGGCCCAGAGGAATAGTGGGTGGGTTCATCATCTCTCTCTGGGAATTTGAATGGACAAAATGTGCCACTTACCGGAAACGAAAACCCAAATTTTTGTTGTGTGTGGATATAGGGTCCATTTTACAAATTTTGAGGTGTCAGAAACTGCAAGCTGAGAAATTAACATAAATTAATTAATATTAACTGGTTTGGAGCCATTAAAATATCTGGGACTTGAATCAGAGGTAAATAGCCCAAATAGCTAACAAATATATGAAAAGATACTCAAACTCACAAATAAGCAAAGAATGAAACATTTAAAAACCAATGACATTAGCACTCTACACCCATCAGAATGGGAAAAATTAGAAGTGTGAATAATACCAAATATTGGTGAACATGTGAGAAATTAATAAATAAATAAATGAAATTAACTCATGCAAAAGCTGGCTGATATATTTGTCATGATTCTTGGAAATTAAAGGTCATACTTTTTGAAAAAATCTTACTTGACTATGTGTGCACAGGTTACACACACACACACACTCTCACACACTCTACCCATGTGGTCTACATAAAAAGAGAGGAGCCACATCTCTTTTGGAGGCTAAAATGTCCATCCACAGGGTAATAACGGAAGACTGAAAACCAACCTTAACTCTCAACATTTGATTCTCAGTAAGGAATTATTTATGTTTTGGTGAGGAGGGTGGCTGAAAAGGAAAGAAGACAGGAAAAATCCCATGGCTCAGAATTTTGAAAATTGTCAGTGGGTTAGCAAACAGCACATGGATGTGGCAGGTATTTGTCTTCTTGTTTTACTGGTCCACCTTTCTGTTGTCACATGTGTGTCTATCTTCCTTAGAGTCTACTGTGGTCTTTAGTGGCTTATTTTCCAACCACCTCCGTGCTGACTTGTCTGCTGCATGTATTCCTCAGGAGGATCGGTTTTACCTTGTGGGAAATGTTTGCATCCTCAGGACTCAGCTCCTGCGGGTGGGTATACTGTGTTTGTGCTTCCCCCATTGTGGTGACGTGGGCTTCCTTTGAAGGGTCACTTCCCCTTTGGTCTCTCAGCCACAGGACAGCATTGCTAAATTACTCAGTGTGTGCAGAGGGTTGTGCTAGGATATGCAAATAAGGAAAGTCAGCTCCTATGTTTCAGAAAGTGAACATGTCAATGAAAATTTGGACACACTCGAAAGAAATGCACAATCATTTACAAGTAGTCTTGACATAATATAAAATATTATAAAAGGTAGGTGCTGGGAACTGGAACACATTAAGAGAAATAAGCATTTTGGCAGGTAGATAAAGGAAGGCTTCTGATACCAGGTGAGTTTTGAGGCAACTCTACCACAGCCCCATTGGGTAGCTGATTGTAAAGACTTCTGCTCTCTTTGTGTTCTCTAATATACCATTCACAAATTCTAGCTCTAAAAATAAATAATTCACTTTGGGATTCATCTGATAGATTCAGCATCCATTAATTTATCCATTCAGTAACATATTTAGTAAGCACCTACTGTGTTCCAGGTACTGTGCTAGGTGCCAGAGAGACATTAGAGGAGATAGGCAATAGCTAAATAATATTGGAAAGTGCCATGGAGGATGACAGAATAATGTGCTAATGACTAGTGCGGGTGAGGAGTTCAGACAGAGTCGTCAGGGAAGGTCCTTTTCGGATAATTTGTCTTTTGAGCAGAGACCCCTAGGGATGCTAAGAAAGGAAGGCAACGCAGGTAGAGGGTTCAACATCTGTAAAAGACCTGAGGTAGTAACTAGCTTGGAGAGTTCCAAGTAACAAAGTAAGTTATGTGACCAGAGTAAGGTGAAAGTGGGAAGGAGCAACAGAAAATAAGATCCAGGAGAGAGACAGAGGACTGATTATGTAGAACTTTGAGATCCATGGTAATCAGTTTGGGTTTTATTTCAAGTGCGTTGGAAAGCAGGAAGGTGACATGATCTGATTTTCTTTGTTAAAGGTCAGGCTAAATACTGGGTGAGAAATAGAGTATAGAGAAACAAGAATGGAAGCAAGAAGACCTAAGTGAAAGATGACAGGGGCTTGGACTATGATTGTAGTAATGGAGATAAAAGTATTCTGATATGGGATATATTTTGGAGATAGTGCCCTTGCTGACGAGTTAAAAGTGTCTAGGAGAAGGGAGAGAAACATCTCATGGAGGACTCAGCTTTTTGGCTTGTGGAACTCAGCAAATGGAGGGAACTCAGCAAATGGAGGTGCCATTAACTGATTTTAGCAAGACTGGGACAATGTGCATCAGGCAGTGTGGGAGGCTAAAATCAACAGCACTGTTTGGGCCATGTTAATATTGTGTTGACGTTACAACATAAAACATACCCAACTCATTACCTTATAAGGGAAGCCTCTGATCCAGATTTCCTGTGTTCAAATCCTTTCCCTACCAGCTGTGTGACCTTGGCCAAGTCACATCCTTTAGCCTCAGTTTCTTTTTCTATAAATGGCAGTCATAGTACCTTCTATTAGGGTTGTAAGGAGTAAATAAGACAGTTTCTCCTATATGGTAAGCACTCAGTAAATGTGAGCTATTACAGTTGTCGTGATCATTGTTATTACTGTCATTATTACTGCCAGTGATCCAGAGAGGGCAACATACTTGCTTTACTTTTCATCTCTGGTTTAAAATGTGGGATTTTCAGACCACATTTTAGAAATTGTGGAGGAGGCCTTTACATTCAGTTTTAGAACAAGTAATATATGTCATCATTTCTTCAAATTTAAGATGGTAAGAAAAGCAGTATAGAAGAAAGACAGTTTAAGGAGGTTGCCTAATTCAGTTGCCCCTTCCATTATTCCTTCTTTGTAGCCTTGTGGGATTTGAACTGTCACATCTGCTATGAAAATACAGACATCCCACTTTGGAAGTCAACCCCAGTACCTACTTCCTTCTCTGAGAAAGAAAAAAAAATCTTATTTGGCCCAATACCTTGGTTGCCCTTACAGCACAAGCAACTCTATTTGTGTTCTAGTCCAGTTTCTCTCTAGGTTTGTAGGATGTTTGTTCCATATTAGTGGACATTTTGGAGAAAAAGTCTTGTGCAAACAGATGGCTTTTTGGAGGAAGATTTTTTCACAGTGTGACTGTGTAGTACAGTGGGAAGAGTGATGAACTCACAGTTCAAACTTTGAAATTCTGCTCCTAGATCTACTAGCTCTATTTCTTGGGTCAAATCATTATATCTCTATAATCTTGAGTTTTTCAAATCTGTAAAACTCCAGTGCATTTCTCACATTGATATGCAGTTTATTTGTAACATTGGATATGAGCATGCCTCCAAAATTAATATATGCTATGCATTTTTACTATTTGTATACATACTAAATATCTAAATATTTGAATTTTTCTGCAGCAACTTTACACTTCAAAGGCAGTCAGTGATGAAGCTGAACTTATACAAGATTCACATGAGGAACCTTTTGTGGGAGAGCTCAGGTGAGAGGTAGTATTGATAAAGGTAATGAAGATCTAGAATACAATTTTACTGAACAAAACTAAAACAAGAGAAATAACACCTACAGATATTTTTTCCCATCAAATTGAAAATAAAAAGAAAAAAGAAACAAATGGGCCAGGGATGGTGGCTCATGTCTGTAGTCCCAGAACTTTGGGAGGCTGAGGCAGGAGGATCCCTTGAGCCCAAGAGTTTGAGACCAGCTTGAGCAACATAGTGAGACCCTGTTTCTACAAAAAATACAAAAAAATTAGCCAAGCATGGTGGCATGTGCTTGTAGTCTTAGCTAGCTGGGAGACTGATGTGGGAGGATCAACTGAGCCTGGGAGATCAAGTCTGCAGTGAGCAGTGACCGTGCCACTGCACTCCAACCTGGGCAACAGACTGAGACCCTGTCACTAAATAAATAAATAAAACCAGAATAGCAGTCTACTAGTCTGAACTTCCTTTCCCAGCTCATATAATTCACGTGTTTTTCCAACAGAATACAAATACAGGTGATTGGCTTTTTATTGTTTTTAAAAAAAGCATTAAAGCAATAAATAGAGAAAACTTAACTGACCCAGACATGTAATGACTTTCAAATTAAGGTAATGCATTTTAATATACTACTTCATTACTTTTTTTCTTGAAAATAAAGGTAATGTTTAGACACTTTTAAATGGTAGAAGAGCAAGTATGCGTTTGTGGTAACTGCTAATTATACAGGCATCCCTCTTTTGTGAATCTAATATGTTCTTTAAAATTTGTTTACTAACACATTTTCAGAGAGTAGAAGCCAATATTCCACTATTTTACATGAGAAAAGTAAAAATATATTCCTAACCCCCAGGAAAATGCTGATTAATTTGCCAGATACCACTAACACCCCTTTATAAACTTATTTAACAAACCACAAAGGAGTTCTGTAAAATGTAAATTATTTATAATGCTGTACAGTTATTCAGCATTTGATAAACTAATTGTTAGGTACGTTTGTATGTAGTAAGCCACAAGAGCATATACCATAGTGTCTGGTATTGGGAAGGGATTCCATTTTCCTTCTACATTGCAGTGTACATGTACTGGTAAATAAATAATGAAATAATATTAAATATATTAAAGATGTGCACTGTATGCCAGTAATACTTACCAAAATAAAATAAGCAAACAAGGGAACTTTCAAAGAGGTTTCTTGGGATCAAAGGCATGCTTGTATGAGATCTGATGGTGAGAAGAGTGAGCTGGAAGCTGTGGTCACTGTTACTATTCAGAGGCAGGAGGAGGTAAGGAAGCCAGAGCTGGTGAAGGAATGAGTTAAACAGGAAATATTTGAGGTTCATCTGGATTTAAGAGAAGGCAGGGAGAATCTTCCATTCCCATCAGAAGAGTACAGAGGTGATTGGCTATCAACCATTGTCTGATGCTACACACAGAGCAATGGGATGAGAAACAGAACTCATGGTGGCTAGCTATTTACATCCCCTTTGCTTGGTTAAAAATTCTTGTTAACATAAAGCTGCATTTGTATTAATAATTGTGTAATTGTGTGTTGAATGTGACAATGTGACATGTCTGCTCATGCCATGATCACATTTATTTGTACCAGCATGCTGTTTTTATGGAATCTAATTTTTTTTTTTTTTTTGAGACGGAGTCTCACTCTGTCACCTAGGCTGGAATGCACTGGTATAATATCGGCTCACTGCAACCTCCGCCTCCCAGGTTCAAGTGATTCTCCTGCCTCAGCCTCCTGAGTAGCTGGGATTATAGGCATGCACCACCATGCCCGGCTAATTTTTGTATTTTTAGTAGAGACTGGGTTGCACCATGTTGGTCAGGCTGGTCTTGAACTCCTGACCTCGTGATCCACCCGCCTCGGCCTCCCAAAGTGCTGGGATTGCAGGTGTGATCCGCTGCACCTGGCCATAATCTAGATTTTTAAATGAATCTTCAGTGTTTTATGTTTGGCTCCTAGGAGTGGGGAGCACATGCATGACCAAACTTAAGACTTCTAGCCAGTCTCTGAATGTGCTTCATTGCTCCCAACTTTTCTTGTAGTACATGGACTTCAATAGGCCTGTTAGTCTTGCCCACTTCCTTCATTAGTTTCTCTAGTTTCTTAAAAGACCTTTTACTGAATAATGTGGAGAATAAGATACATACAAGACAACATGTTTAAACAATATGAACTCAAGACGCTATAAGGAGAATGACTGAGACACAATAGCAGCACACTGGCATGCTCTTGTCTAGGTATGCATGACTTAAACATATTCTTGCATGCGCCCTAAAACAGATTTATTTAGCAGGTTTGGGTAATGAATTTTGTTTAAAAATTAGCATATCAGTGTAGCAAATATTCAGATAGTGAGAGTTTAGAGAACAAAGACACCCGTATTTTATTTAAAGGTAGAGCTTAATTGGATGAAAAAGATTCTGATGCAGCAAGGAGCCAACTACCACATCTATGCCATAATCTTCATAAGATACATAAGAAAAGTGTTTTCTGAAGGCTTAAAATTATGTCTTTTCTAATTTTGTAAGAAATTATGACTCAATTGTGGGTGAATGCACGCTCTTTCCCCTTAAGTTCAAAACTAGACAATGGATTGTTTATCATGTAGGAAGTAATATAGAAAATGACACTTAGGGAAAAAACGGATGCATTTAATAAAGAAAAGTCTGATTAATTCCGGACTGCTTGTCCCTCTCATATCCCTCCCTCCTCCAACTCCATCGCCACTACTCTGGCCCCAGTCTCTTCAGCTCTCATGTGATGGACTGTTAGTGGGCCTGGCTGGCCCACTAACCTGAGCTCTGTAAGGCAGGACCTGTCACCCTCATCCTTGTCTAGCACAGAGCCTGATATTGAGTAGGCAGAAGTGACATCTGCTCATTAACTGATTGGTTACTTGATCTTATCAAAATGGTAATACATTCCAGGCCATGAGATCTCTCAATCATTATGCAGTATTGCTAGAAAAAAGTGCAAACCAGTACCCTATTGCTTGATTTTTTCATAGACTTGTCCCTTGTCCCCATGATGTTTTCAATTAAAAAGGAGAAGAGATTGCGTTGTATCAGGGTTCTAATTTTTAGTTATTAATAGTCTGGCTTCCATTTTATCCTCTGGGGGATAGTTAGAAAAGCAATTGGTCACAAAGGTCATAGGGACCTACAGCTCCCAAAATGTTTCCCTTATCTTGGTAATTCAATTTTTTAAGAGTAAGAAGCATTCTGCTGAGTTTTTTCTACGCTTATGAAGGAAACACAAAGATGGGAATTTGAAGTGTTTAGAAGAAAGGGTGTATTTCCACGTAGAATGTCCTGTTTGTGCATGTTTAAGATTTGAGGCTTAAAAATCTTTCATTCCAGGAGAGGGCCTGAACAGCTGGGGTATTTTTTATTGAGGCCACAGATGCACTGGAGTGGAAAGTCTTGCTTTCCTGGACTACTGAAGGTAGAAAGAAGTAAGGGATTTGTGAGTCAGTGAGGGTCAGGCAAAGAAGTGAATATTGAGTAGCCCTCTGCTGTCTTGCTACTGCTGGAGTCAGAAGTAAGCGACTAAGTTACTTTTTGGATTTACCCAGTTGTATGTATTGGTAAGGCCCAAATTCCTATCATAGCATCATCTTTTAACACAGTGCAATTTGTTCTTCATACTTCATGATGCTATATTATGTTTATTACTCAGTTATTTTCTACACATCTAAAAGGTGGATTTTAGACTCATTGTACAGGTGAGAAAGTGCACTCGCAGAGGATGTATGCTTCATCCAAATTCACACAGCTAGTTAGGCAGTATAGCTGTATTTGGGACCTAACCTATCCTAGGCTCCATTCCACGAGGACACCAGTTTCAGGAGCTGTGGCTGGTATAAGATTCAAGAGAGAGGCCGGGCGCGGTGGCTCAAGTCTGTAATCCCAGCACTTTGGGAGGCCGAGACGGGTGGATCACAAGGTCAGGAGATCGAGACCATCCTGGCTAACACGGTGAAACCCCGTCTGTACTAAAAAACATACAAAAAATTAGCCGGGCATGGTGGCGGGGGCCTGTAGTCCCAGCTCCTCAGGAGGCTGAGGCAGGAGAATGGTGTAAACCCGGGAGGTGGAGCTTGCAGTTAGCTGGGATCCACTCACTGCACTCCAGCCTGGGCGACAGAGCGAGACTCCGTCTCAAAAAAAAAAAAAAAAAAAAAAAGATTCAAGAGAGAAAACTCAAGGAGTCTTTGGGAAGTACGTGACCAGGGATGTTACTAAGAAAAAGCATTTTTCTTTTTAACTTCACCTTAGAGGGAGGAGACTATACCAATTAGTTAGTCCTAATACTTTTTACAAAGATGGCACATTTTTACCCAAAAGTAAAGTAGAAAACACTGGAAAATCAAATGACGAGTATTTCCCAGGTTCTGATAGCTATTACCTGTGCTTGCAAAGTCCTCAGAAACTCTGCTACAGGACTGGAATTGGTCCCTGGGGAGACTCCATCTGTCAGCAACTCCACCAGAAAGAATGTTCCTGCCTAATTCCTCTTTCAGTGAAGACACACCTTGTACAAAGGTGTGGGGAAAATTTTGCAAAGATGTACAATGGTCCTAATTAATGAGGTTTTGTTGTACTGAGTCTTTTTACCATACTTTACCGTATTGACTCCATTCCTTATATCTGCCCCATCTTGAACAGAGGAGGAGCCTTGCACATCATTGTAAATGTGGCTAGCGTGCCTAGTCTTATCACTTTAGTCCCAGCGAAACTTACTTATTCATACAGAAAATATTTAGCATCTACTATGTGGAAGTTTCTGTTCCAAGATTTAAGGATATGGTAGTGGGCAAAAGTCCTTATCTTCATGGTGATTACATTCTGGTGGAGGAGAAAGATAATAAACAAATCAATAGACTGTAGAGTAGGTGAGATGATGAGGGCCAAGGGAAAAAAAATTGAGCAGTGAAAGGGGGATAGGGAATGTTATTGGGGGAAGGTTAAATATTACTAGATTTTGAAATGGCATTTTATAGGTTAAAAATGGAGTAATGTTGGCAATTCCCTGTGGTTCTCTTGTGGCCAGAAAGGGCCTCAACAAGAAGGTGACTTGAGTTAACATCTGAAAGGAGTGGAGGAGCAAGCCTCGTGGATTTTGGAGGAGATATTCCAGACAGAGGGAAGAGCAGATGCAAGGTCCCTGAGGCAGAAGTACATGGCAGAAGCGTATGTTTGAGAAACAGCAAAGGAGCCAGTGTAGCTGGAGCAGAGTCACCAGAGAGGAACATTCAGAGCATGCAGGGCCTGTGAGCAACTGTGAGGGAAGGACCAGGATCATGTCAGCTCGACCCTGCCTTGTGGAATAGCTCCTGCTAGAGTCATTCACCATTATTTCTCTTGTTTTTCAATGTCGTGTGGAGACTCAGTCAACACTACCTGCTCTCCCTTTGCACGTTACTTGGCCATTTTTACTAATTCTAGTCTCCTAATTCTACCTGTCACCTTTGGCAAATACTGTGGAGGTCTTATAGTATAGTTTTAAAACAACATAAAATTATGATTTTTAAAAACTAATGCTCAGGTTTTACTTCTCAGTTTTGCCATTTACAGGTTGTGTGATCTTGGAGAAGCCTGTTAAGTCTCACGTTCTTTATCTATAAATGGTGAAGATAATTACCGCAGAATGGGTATGAGGCTCAAATAAAAAAAAGAAATAAGATCTATATGTTTTGTAAAATACTATGCAAAGTCAGATTATTATGAATTAGAAAGTCCTTCCAAATATGGAGTAATTATAATTTAACACTATAGTCCTGACTCATCTATACAGACACTATTAAATACAAAGGGCTACCTGTGAACATAGCAGACAGTCATGATCTGAAGTTTGTGTCTGGTGATTTCTTCAATATTCTTATTATTTTTCTATAAATTTAAGGTAGTTCTTTTTTTTCTGCTTAAAGCCAGTACGTTTTAACCTCCATACTGAGATGATACTCTCTCCATTAACAACCAAGTTATTCCATGAAGAGCATCCATGTCTCCTTGCAGGGTGAAGTGGGTGTGGCCAACTTTGAATATGATGAAACTTCCAGCTTGGAGGCCACATCCAGCCAGATGATTCTATGCTCTTACACCCACCAGAGAGATAATTCACATGCTGACACCTGGTGTTAACAGATAAGGAAAGGAGTTGGGGCTTCTCAGGCTGACATCCAGGGAAAGAACCTGAGCCCATTCCCATGCAGCTGTATTTGTTAGATTTGAAGCCAGCCTCTTGGTGTACATTTAACTAGTCATGTTAGTAGTATGTACAGGGCCTGGTCCTTGAAAAGGACAGACATCAAAAAACATAGGTAGCAGGGATAGCAGTCTCAGGATTCTGGGTTTTATATATCATTTTTTTTATGATGTGACTTCTAGCCAACCCATACTCCATCTTCAGCTACATGACAAATTATTTTGATCGTCCAAAAGCATAAAATCATTATACTATTAGATTTGCGATTGATAAGAGCAATTTTGTTGTTAATATTTTTTGAAAAGCTCTGTGTAAGGATTTGTACTCAAAACTCATTGAAGCAACACTGAAATCACTGACGGTTTAGACACTAATGAAAAAAAGAGTCTAGTAAATATAAAAGTTTAAAAAACTGGGATGAATTACCTGACATATTTGTCTATCTTATGAAAAGCAATTTTAAATAAATATTCTGACAGCTGCATATTCTTCTCAAATAATAATGTTTCTCACAGTATTCATTTGTCACTCTACAATATAGATGCCCAGTTTGTGTGTTGGTCATCTGAAGATGTGGAATGCGATTCATCCAGCTCTCTTTTCGCTTAGTGATTTTTGCTTTACCTCTTTGTTATCTTGGGACCATTTTTTGCTTTAGCTCCATTGCCTTTTTTTTTTTACTTTTTAACTTTTTATTTGAATATTGGCAGGAACTATATGTGTCCTCTTTTATCTATACTCTCAACTTTTTACAGCTTGCCCCATTTGCTTTATTATCATTCTCTCCCTTTCTCTCCTTCTTTCAACTTCTTCCCATCTTTTCTTCCCTCTCTCGTCTCTCTCTCTCTCTCTTCATATAGATAGATATTTTGTGTGTGTGTAATTTATTATGAACTATGGAAGTACACCTCTATTTCTCAAATACTTCTATGTATTTCCTGTGTTTAAGTTTATTATAATACATAACCTCAGTATGGTTATAAAATCAGGAATTTTTGTATCTGTGGAATATTATTATCTAATCCACAGTCCATATTCAAATGTGGTCAGTTATCTTTTGTAGCTTTTTTTTTTGGTATAAGATCCAATTTAGGATTGTGATTACATTTAGTTGTCATATGTCTTTAGTCTGGAATAGTTTCCCAGACTTCCTTTGATATTCTTAACTTTGAAATTTGTGATGAGTGCAGACTGAATATTTTATGGAATGTCCCTCCATTTGGGTTTGTCTGATGTGTCTTCTTAACTAGAGTCAAGTTACGCATTTTTGTCAGGAATACCACGGAAGCAATGTTGTATTCTCAGTACAACATATCAAAAGATGGATGATGTTGATATTTCTTACAAGCGGATATTAACTTTGATCACATGGTTGAAGAGATGTCCACCAAGTTTCTCACCTGTGAAGTAAAATTTCCCTTTGTAAATTTTAAGTAACTTATGGGAAAGTACTTGAAGACATGTAAATACTCTGTTCCTCAAGAAATTTTTACCCTCTAGTCTTAGTACCTGTTGATAATTTTCTAACACCATCATACCTTCTACATTTATTGGTTGGCATTTTGGTTAGGAAGTTTCCCCTGTGCCTCATTGATTTGTTATTTATTTATTCACTGGCTTATAATATATTACTATTATTACTTATTTCAGTGCTCACATTGTCTCGGAATTGGCCAGTGGGAGCCTCTTCCAGCTGATTCATCTCTTTTTAATGTGTCCCATCATTCTTTGAGCATCTCCCTTACTACCTGGCACAAGACTGTTCAGGTTCATTTTGTACTTTCTCTGCCTCAGAGAAATCAGCCAGTTCTCTTAGTCTGAGCAACTCCAGCTTCTTTAATTGGAAGTGTTTAGAAACCAAGATCTAGGCACTACTTGTGGTCATTGTTACTTGTGTGCTATTGCTTTTAAGTGTTTTCAGAACTAGGAAACAAATACACCTACATATAAAGATATATATCTATATGTATTTCCATATCTACCCATCTATATGTATGTGTACCTTTGTGTATGAGTGTATATAAAATAATACAAATCATGAGTTCATAGTGATGCTTCAGATTCTAAGCCAAAACCATAGGGTTCATTCTAGCCTTTCCATTTCTGTATTTGCAACACTCTTTTCCAATAATCACAAAGGCCTGGCCCCATTGTCCTCAATATAGTTACTTACTTGCTCAAATATCAAATGCACAGAAAGTAGTTTTAGGATTGCCAACTTATGTCATTGCAAAAAGAAAACCTTCTAAATTGAGTTTAATATTATTTACATTTGTAAAGTAAAATTTACATGTAGTAAAATACACCTATCTTAAGTCTATCATTCCATGAGCTTTGAATGGAGAAGCCCATGTAAACCTCATTCCTGTTAAGATGTACAATGTACATCATGGTGGCTACGGTTAACAACATTGTATTTTATGTTTGAAAATTGTTAAGAGAGTAGATTTTAAGTGTTTTCACTACAAAAATGATAAGTATGTGAGGTAATGCTTGCATATTTTAAATAGCTTGATTTAGCCATTCCGCAGTGTATACATATATCAAAACATTATATTGTACTCCAGAAATATATAATTTTTACTTCTTAATTAAACATTTTTAAAGATAAACAATGTTTTCAGCACACTGGAAAGCTTCTTTGTGCCCCTTCTCTGACATTCTCCCACCTAGAGGCAACTGCTGTTTTAAATTTTTTCACTGTAGATTAATTTTGCCTTTACTAGAACTTCATAAAAATAGAACCAGACAGTATATATTCTGTTGATTCTGCCCTCTAACCCAGCGTAAATTGTATGTATCAGTAGTTCATTCTTTTTGTTGCTGAGGAGTATTCTGTTGTAAGACTATACCACAATTTGTTATGTATTTACCTTTTGATGGACATTTGTTTCTAGTTTTGGATTATTACAAATAAAGCTGCAATGAACATTCTTTTAAAAAAGGCTTTTTGTGGATATGTGTTTTCTTTTTCTTCTTTTTTTTTTTTTAAATTTTTTGAGATGGAGTCTCGCTCTGTCGCCCGGGTTGAAGTGCAGTGGTGTGATCTCAGCTCACTGGAACCTCCACCTCCCAGGTTCAAACAATTCTCCTGCTTCAGCCTCCCGAGTAGCTGGGATTACAGATGCCTGCCACCAGGCCCAGCTAAATTTTGCATTTTTAATAGAGATGGGGTTTTACCTTGTTGGCCAGGCTGGTCTTGAACTCCTTACCTCAGGTAATCCACCCACCTTGGCCTCCCAAAGTGCTAGGATTATAGGCATGAGCCACCGTGCCTGGCCTGTATTTTCATTTTTAAAATTATTTCTTAAACAATTTATCTGTTAAATTGTGTAGTAACATTGTTTTTTTTTTTTTCCTCTTGGTATACAGTTCTGTGGATTTTAAATAAGCTATAGATTCATTCAACCACCGCTATAATCAGAATACAGAACAGTTCTGTTATCCCTCAAAAAACTTCCTTGTCCTGCCTATTTATTGTCAGCCCTACCCCACCTCACCCTAAACTCATTTCAACCACTGATCTATACTTCATCCCTATAGTTTTGTCTTTTTGAGAATATCATATAAATGGAGTCATACAGTATGCAATCTTTAGAGACTGGCTTCTTTCTCTCAGCACAATTCCTTTAAGATTCATCCGAGTTGTTGCATGCATCGAAGGTGTTGTCATTTTTTTAAATTATAGCCACTAATAGGCACATAGTGGTATTGAGTTATAGTTTTAATTTGCATTCCCCCTAAGGACTAATAATGTTGAATATCTTTTCATCATTTTCCATCATTGCATCTTCTTTGACAAAGTGTATGTTTTAATCTTTTGCCTAATTTTAAAATTTTGTTGTTTGTTTTCTTACTGAGTTTTGAGAATTCTTTTTTTGTTTCATTTTTTATTCACAAAATATTTTCTCATATTCACTGTCTTTAATCTTTTCAGCATCCTGCAAACGTTGTTCTAATATTAATTTTGTAAAGTCAGAGCAGTAAAAATTAAAAATGTGGTCTCCAAAGCTAACAATCTGGGTTCAAATTCTGGGTTTGTCACTTATTGCTGTATAAATTTAGCAGCTTGACTTCCCCGAACCTTGGTATCCTCAACTATGAAATCATACTCATATAAAACCATCATTCCCAGCAAACTATCACAAGGAGAGAAAACCAAACACCACATGTTCTCACTCATAGGTGGGAACTGAACAATGAGAACGCTTGGACACAGGGCGGGAAACATCACACACTGGGACCTTTCAGGGAATGGTGAATGGGGGAGAGAAAGCATTAGGAGAAATACGTAATGTAAATGTCAAGTTGATGGGTGCAGCAAACCAACATGGCACATGTGTATACCTATGTAACAAACCTGCACGTTGTGCACATGTACCCTAGAACTTAAAGTGAAAAAAAAAAAAAAAAAAAAACAGAAGAAAAGCAGTAACAACACTTGCTGAGTGCTTACTATGTATCAGACACGGTTCAGAGTATTCTAAACACATCTTAGCTCATTTCATCCTCACCACAGTCTATGAGTTTTGAGAATTCTTTATACATTCTGGATACAAGTTCTTTGTTCAATATTTGATATGCAAGTACTTTCTCAAGTCTGGGACTTCTATTTTCATTCTCTTAACAGTGTATTTTGCAGAACAAAGGGTTTTCATTTTAAGGAAGGAATATTTTGTTATTTTTTTTCTTTGATGGATTGCTTTTGGTATCATGTCTTAAGAATTCATTACCAAACCAAGGCCACATAAACATTTTTAATTTTTTTTTCCTAACAGTTTTATCATTCTGGATTTTAAGTTTGTATCTATGATCTATTTTCAGTTAATATTTTTACAAGGTGTGAAATTTAGGTCAGAGTTCATTGTTTTTGGTATATGGATGTCCAGTTGTTCCAATATCATTTGTTGAAATATGATCTTGTTACTGTCCTGCTCAAAAACTTTCAGTGCTTTTCCCATTGCACTTAGAATAAAATCCAAACTCCTTTTGTATGGTCTGTAAAGCATACTGCTCTCATGCCTACTTATTTCTGAAACCTCATTTTGTGTTATATTCCTTTTTGTCTGTCAGACTTCAGCCTCCCTGGCTTCTCTTTTCTGTGAATTCTCAACACTCTTCCAACATAGAGTCTTTGCACATGTTTGTGTCCTCAACCTGAAATATTTTTCCGTTATGTTGCTCAATAGTTGGCTTATACTCGTTCCCGTAAGTTCATTTTATATTCTCTCCTCTGGCATTCTGCCCTTTTCCTTAATCATACTTATTACAATTTTTAACTTTATAGTTATCTCTAAACTAATCATTCATTGTCTGGATTTCCCATGAAACTGTAAGATCCATGAAACTGTGTTTGCAGTGCCCACTACTGTGCCTGTCCTCATAAAACTTGCTGCCTAATGCTGAGATGTACAACTAAATGAGAAACCACAATATTACAAGAAGCTACACCATTCTGCATAAATGCCATTTAAGTTCATTCACTATTTCTACATGGACTAAAACGTTTTTCCCCTCTGTATTTTGTATACTTGAATCCTTCTCACCCCTCAAGAAACAGTTCCATCTTCCCTCTCTGAGAAGTTCCTCCTGGTGCCCAGTTCGGAAGAGCTCTTCCTCCCTGCTTTCTACTCTCCTACTGACACTCTCCACTTTGCCTTGAGATCACAGAGACTGACTTAGCTCTTCTAGAAAATCAAAAGCTTGCTAAGAGTGGGATCCAAATTGCATTCAGCTTCTGTCTCCCTCAGTACACAGACCAGCTCATTTTATTCAATTAACTCATTTTCTGATTTCTAGAATACAGTCATGTGTTTATCCATGGGTCCATCTTGCCATTGGAAACTAACAGAGCTGATTTTCAGAACAAAAAGAAAACAAGGGCAAACTTCAAATCATATCTCATATTTGCACAGCCAACACATAGGCCATTAGCGTTTTAATAAGTAGCAAAGACATAAAACATTTTCTTTTAACATGTGCTGGGACTTGACTGGTCTCTGTTGCTTTATTTCCCCAACTGGCTCAATAATAGTCTTATAAAAGTGACAGAAAAACCATACACCATGTTACCTTAGAGGGATGACTGAGTGGGTTACAAAAGTAGGAAGACTCAGATGCCAAATAAAACATGGGCTCTTTGGCAAAACCTTAGCATGAACATATGGACCTAGTCCAGGTGCTCTAAAGTTACTGGCTGTATTAAAAAGAAGTTGGACCTGCCCTGTTTTATGATGTAAAAATGTGTGTGTGTTTGTGTATGTGTGTTTGTGTGTGTCTTGTTTCATTGAAGTGAAAGCAAACGATTTTAACTGAATAGTGACAAACATTAATTCATAAAATAGTTTTTAGACTGGAAAAATATTTGATAATGGATCCAAATATGAAAATAATGAAATATAAAAGTCAATGTAGTACCTTACAAACTGTAGAAATTATATCTGAGCTGTCAGTTCTAGTCGTTCAAAAACCCTGTCTTCTTTGAGTGAGAGATGCATCCCTATAGAACATCCTGTCCTCAGCTGGAAGGCTTGGCCTTAAGGGCTTATTAGTTAGTGGGAACAGAGCAAACTTTCTTTATATCTTACCACACAGTTCTGGTCTTAGTATAGTCTTGTGTCTGATTTATGAATTTCTCCTGGAATGAATTTTCCACAAATATATGATGGGGAACTGTGTAGCCTTGACATTCATTCTGCCCATGAATGTCTTTAGTGTTAGCAACTGGCATCCAGGCATTTTCCAGTGACTCACCAACCAAAGCTATACATTGCCTTCTCTACGTTTGAAAAGGGGCAGGGGGCGGACCACAGAACACTAATCAGATTCTAAAGTTACTTTCATGTTTACTTAATATTTCTACACTGCTCAGAGGAAGCCAATATCAGCAATATTCTTTTTGAGATGACAAAACCTTGAAACTTTTTTGGTTAATTTTAGAGCAATAGAGTTTTTGTTGACTTAGTGTTCACTTTTCTGTTTTGTCTTTTTATTATTTGACATTAGGGCAACTCTTACCATAGATTACTTGCTCTTCAGGGTATATGAGACTAAGATTTCTACCATGTTGATGATCATATTTACTTTTTAAGTGTAATGAATATTGTGCATTACTTATTTTTTTTAATTCTGGTGAGGAAATACCACCAAGTGCCGTTCGCTGTTTTTCCTCTTTTGATGTGTTTGTGAAAAACTGGTGTAACCAAAAAAAGCACATTAGAGGAATTCAAAATGGCCCTTTAGAGAGTGATGGTTTCTATGAAATGGATGGAGTATGATTTTAGTGGAAATTTTCCCATTTTGACTTCATCCTTTGTAAAACACCTAAATGTATCCGAGTCACACCATTTGGCTTCTTTTTAGTTGTATATTAGTAATTATTTGAAGCAAGTCTTTACCATACAGCTAAAAGAAGAATTGAATTTTCTTAGCTATGCCATAAAAGTAATTACCTGCCAGATAAAAGGGACCTCATGTTCTAAATAGTTGAAATTCAACATTTTGTTTTAAATCTTCATTTTCTGATATGTAAAATTATCTGAATTAATCTGTATGGTGTAGTTTCAGTCATGTATCAGCTTCAGATATATCAGATATATATATATGTTAACCCACTCAAAGAATATGATTTTGAAAGCCACAAGAATCCATATCTGTGTCTCATACAGGAAGACAGGAAGGCTGAAATGGAAAGATGCGTATAGACCCTAACTCGTTGTCTCATGAAAGTCAGTCCTCTTCATGCTGTGGCCAGGGAGCAGTAAGGGGTGTGATGCTCAGGTTAGGGAATTGGAGAGGAGAAGGGTGCATTATTTCCTGAGTCATCTTGTTTCACTTTCTGCCTATCTCTCAATCCTAATACACACCATAGGCGTGTACACACGTGTACACACACACACACCCCCCAGACATTTTCCTTTTCCATCCTTTTACTCCCTGGGGTAATAAATTACTCTGCTGGAGAGAACTGGTAAATTCAAATAGCGCATTCCTTCCATTCAGAATATCTGAATGAAATATCATACTTTTCCCTCACATCAAAAAAAGACAGAACTTTTTGTGACTAAAAGTTAATTTCTTAAGCCAAAAGAAAATTTCTGGAAGCAGTCACTCAGGAAGAGTTTCCTAAAACATTCATATGCTAAGGTGGTAAACGATGGGATTTGTTGTCCCTTTGTTAGCAAGAAACCATGATCTTGAGCAGCTTCAGGCCCATTAAGATCTCTCCCAAGTGAGAATGCAATGGGCTTCTCTGGCTGTAAGTTGTCCATTGCCTCTGCTTCCATTGGAGAGAAAGAAACCAATCACCTGCTCGTGTTTTTTCAAATTTCCAAATCCATTCTTACGTTGTAAAAAACAGGCTGCTGCTGATTTTGGCTCACAGGCCATAGTTTGGACAAAACCCTTATCTATTCAGTATACTAAGTATCTGTTCATATCAATGTATTATTCTTGATTATATGCAATGACTACATTCTTGATTATAGTCAATGGATATTATTTTCAACATTTTAAGGAATGTTTAATTTGTAAAAAGTTAAAAGTTGCAGAATGGTTTACCATTCTTATGAATAAAAACAATTTCAGGACTTCATATGAATGTTTTTAGTTTATGCTAATTTAATAATACATTTTTAAAGAATTCATTTTCTAATTTTTCAATGATTTAGCATGTTTTCAGATTTTATCAACAATATCATCAAATGACTCATTTGCCAAATTTACCATTTTCCCCAAACTAGTATCTGTGAACTCTGACAAAGCTTAATGACTTAGAGTGGATTGAAATATTTTAACAGTTTTTGAAGATACTTAGGATATATTGTGCTTGGCCAATTTTTCTGTTAACATTTTAAGGAAGGTTCCATTTGTCTGTACCCCAGGTCCCTTACTGCTTCAGCTGAATTGAGCAGGGGACAAGAGAAGGGAACTTGCGATGGGGGAAAGAAACAAAGGAGAACCAGCATCCAGCACAGCTTGGGCTACCAACCCCTGACGTTGGGTTGGGAGGAAATGAGTCCATGAGAGAAGGAGATGAGGAACTCAGCAGGTGTCTGAAGCCCTCAGGACTCTGAAATCCTTCCTTCCTACAATAGTCTTAAACTCTGCCAACTCAGCACACTTAAAATTTTATGAATAGCTTAAAGAAACAGGTTTTTGGTAAATTAATATATTTGGATAATTTGACAAATTGATGCTTTGATTCATGTTCATTCAGTCCATTTGTCTCCTGGCAAGTTGATTTTGGAAAATTTAATATTAGTAGATTGACTTGGGAAGTTGGTATGCTTCCATACTGAAAAGCAGTGGCTTTCCAGAGGCAAAACTAAGAAAGAGCCAGGAGTGGGTCAAGATCGCATCCTTTCTGGAAACAATAGTGTGCACAAACTACCTGGCAAAGTTGGTAGTAGCTCATAGTTATCTGCAGTTCATTCTGTGGAGGATGTTAGTGGGTTAACTTGTGGTGTGAATATAAAGTGATGGAACTGATCTTAACATATGGGCCTATCGATTTCAAAGACATACACATTTTGGTAATAGAGACAAAAGAAGGCATCACATGCCTGTATCAAAACATTTCATGTACCCCATAAATATATACACCTACTATGTACACACACAAATCAAAATAAAAAATAAAAGTAAAAATAAACAAATTAGGGCATATTGGATGTGTGGCATGACAAAATCAAGGCATTTCTGGCTGGGATTAAACAAAACTAGAGATTATTTTATTACTCCCTAATGGTGACACAACTATTGCCCTTACTGGTATAAGGAGTTAGCAGACTGGGTTCATATTCTGGCTTTGTCATTTACTAGTTGTGAACTTATATGTTATTCACGTTATAAAGCTTTATTTTCCTCATCTATAAAGTGGAGACAATAACAGAACATATGTCATTGAGTTATTGTAGGACTCAGAAAGGTAATATGTAAAAGATACAGACCCCATAGTAGGAACTTGGTAAATGATAGTGTCTTTTCTGTCAGTCAGAGATGAGATTGGTTGTGGGTAGGGAATATGGTTAGTTAGCAATTACCTTAAGATTATTGAGGGTGATGATGAAACATTCACTTCAAGTTACTGATATTCTGAACCGATCAAAATTACATCCATTGACTGTCTGCCTTTAGCTAAGGTTCCTAAAATGAACTAAATTCATCTTCAAATAATGTAAATCTGTTAAGACAACGGTCTCCAATTATTTAGTTAGTTAAATTTGCTATATTGAAAGAGAAGGACCGGTCAAATATTTAGAAGGCAGTATAGTTATTTTGTATTTGGAAGGATCAAGATTTGTACATTGATTCAGAGGATATTTACAAGTGTATATTGTATGCAGAGCCCTGTAGCCACAGAACACACTTCTCTTCTCCCCTTCAAAGGAGGATATTGATCTAGGTGATCTATAGCAACAGCAATGTTCCCAAGTCTCTCAGTGCAGTTTCAAGTCACAAAACCCAGGCTCTTGATCCCTATTCTGCTCATCTTAACACTAGAGCACCTGCTTCTTGGCTCCAAAGGAATAGAGAAATGATAGCGCATGCAGAACTCATCTTGCAGGAAGACGTTTTCTAGGAGAGAGAATTAAAATTACAAAAGAACAATTATAAAGCAAATTACAGTATCATACCTCTCAAATCATATAGTTAAGTGGAATAGAAACTTAGAGACTTAGGGTGGTCAATGAAAGAATGGCTAATGAAGGCATTTGAGCTGACCACACTTATGGGGACTCTATAGATTACAATGTACTTTTTTTTTTTTTAATTTTTCAGAATTTTGTTTTCACTTTTTGCATGTGGAGTTGAGAAAAATATTTTTTCTAGCTTTATTTAGGTATAATTGACCAATATGGAGGGTGTGTGACCCCAGCTTCTGTTCACCTTCCATGGCATGCCTAGAATACTGAATAAAATGGTAGGGGGCTGGGGCAAAGAGAGGCTGTTTCAGGCTTAATTCCTAGGGAGCCACTTAACAGGAATCCTCTTCTAAGAACTTAATGACTCTTGAGGAGAGGTAGGCTTTGGAGCTGCTAGTATCTAGTTATCAGGGATGGCTGAGATGCAGTTGGATTTGAAGGAAAAGTTGATACCTGATCCTTGACTCAAGATTTTACATTTCAGACAGGGCATGGTAGTGAGCTTCCTCTGAGAGCCTGTAGACTAGCCTTGGTTAGAGTAGCCTTAAAAATTAGCTTCTTAAACTTTGTTCATAACCTGCAACCAAGAAAGGAAATCTGGTTTTCTTTCCTTCCATCACTTCGGATTATATAATCTCAGCTGTAAATTAAATAGGGAGAGACATTTAGGATTATATTTTTACTGTCATCAGTTTCCTGACTCTCTGCCACAACTGTTCAAAACACACCTTAGTTTGTACTCCATTGACGTATGAAAGGATAGCATTCCTTTGACATCTTTTTCATATTTACAGTTTCATTTATGCAGCAAATAGAAGTAGATGATATTTTAAGCCAAGAACAACCTTGCATTAAAGTAATTCAGCAGTGTTAGGCACTTTACCAATGGATATCAAATCTCGGTAAAATATTTAAAATGAAGAGAGAGAAGAAACATGAAGGGCTCAATTTAAGAGTAACATTTTGAGATTTTACATGATGAAACAGAGGTACTCGTCTTTGTAGAATTAGGTGTTCTTTTATGTAACTACAACTGTCAAAATGTTCTTTGATCTTTCTCCTTCTTTTGAAAAATTAAGTGATACAACTTGGAAAAAAGAAAGTTGTGCTTGTATCTGTTCCTACCCAAAGGCCAGCAGTGGATATGGCTGCAAACCCTCTGTTACATGTTATATCCCATATCCTGAGCCTGAATTCATTATTTACACGCACAAACTAGTTAGGTATGAAATATTCTCTAATGTTTTTCTTTAAAATTGTAAGTGCTTCTCTGTGGCTTTTAATTGTGAGGTGTTCTGTTTTGTTTTCGGGTCTCGCTGTGTCGTCTAGGCTGGAGTGCATTGGCGTGATCACAGCTCACTGCAGCCTTGACCTCCCCAGCTCAAGTGATCCTCCCACTTCAGCGTCCTGAATAGCTATGACCACTGGCGTGCACCGCCACAATCTGACTTATTTTTTATTTTTTCTAGAGATGGAATCTCACGGTGTTGTCCTGGCTGGTCTCAAACTCCTGGGCTCAAGTGATCCTTCCATCTTGGCCTCCCAGAGTGCCTGTGACTTTTATATTCTACATCAAATATTTGCCATTTATATTAACTTATGGAGAGGCAAAAAATGTAAATTCACTGAATAATTTGGAAAATATTCACTTTTATTTATATTCTTGATGTTTAAGTCAGTGGATTTGAAACAAAACACACTTGCTTCACAATATATTGCTGTCAGAGAGTTTTGTCCAGAAAAACTTACTGCCTCCTTTAATACAGCACTATCCAGTAGAACTTTCTGTGATGATTGCAGTGGCCTATAATCTGCTTCATCCAACACAGTAGCCACTAGCTATGGAGCACTTGAAATGTGGCTACTGTGACTGAAGACTACATTTTAAATTGTATTTAATTTAAATTAACTTAAATTTTGATTTAGCCACATGTGCCTAGTGACTGCCATATTGGACAATGCAACAAGCAATACATTCATATATTGTTTATCTCAGATATAAAGTTATGCACTATTTAGAAGCCAATATAAAGGTATTAGATTGCTTTTAAGGAACAAATAGAAGCTCCAATTGTCCATTAAAATAATTTTGTCAATCCAAGCAGATTGGGATAAAGGATGTGAAAACATTTTGATTGAATTTACTGCTAAGTTTTATCTGTTTATTCCTTTATTTACTTAGCAAATATCCATTAAGCACATAGTAATTGCTCTCCATTGTGTGAAGTGCCTGGGATACAAGAAGTTTAAAGCATGTTCATTGCCTTGAAGAAATTCACCCGGTAGAAAAAGTAGATAGAAATAATAAGAAACATTTGTATAAGGTAGAAGAGAGTTGAGAAAGAGGGAAGAGTCTAGGGTGACTTGTAGATTTCAGTCTTGAGTGACTGGGTGGAGGGTGGCACTGTTCACCAAGTAGGAGACACTGGAGGGGGAACAGGAGTCTATATCATGTTGAATTGAGGTTAGATATCCACATGCATGTGCTGAAGGCAGTTGGATATGTGGGTCTACAGCTTGGGAAGAGGTCTTGAGGTAGAGCTGTGGGAGTCACCCATAGTTGAAGCCAAGGAATACGACATGGTCTGCAAGGCAGATAATACAAGAAATAACTTGGCTTATAAATTTAGTCGGAGATTGAAAAATTATTTTAAAAATATATAATAATATAGGAATTTTGTTTTTAAATAATATGTGGGCAGATTTACAAGTGACTCCATTTATGTTTGTTTCATGACACTGAAAATCAAATGAGTAAGAAATATTTTATATTTTACATGTTTCATATTTATTTTAATTAATATTAACATAAATATTAATAAATATATTTAATTAAATATATACTTTTTATATATTTTAAACATTCTATATTCGATATAGTCCAATTATACACACGAATGACTGACTTAACTTATTAACTAGTTGTTTTATGCTGTGTAAATACTTCCTAAATATTACATATTTTTGATATCCGAAATAAATTTTTTCAAACTCTTAATTTTTTAGTGTTAGAAATAAATGATATAAATAAAATAGATTTTTGTCAGGGTCCTCTGAAATACAGAATGGAAAATTTCTCTCCATTGGCTCAGAATTCACTTTTTGAAACCATGTGAAATAACCCTGGTTTTCTCTTAATTACGGTGTCTCTGAATATGCTTCGAAAGTTTTATAGATATCATTTTGCCACTGTCTTGCTGCTCTGAGGTCTTGTTTTTTATAATATTTATCATCAGACTTTAATTTCTCATTTTGTGGAGTAATAGGGGCTTTTCAAAAGAAAAACTCGTGAAAACAAAATACATTTCAATAACAGAATCTCAGTTATGAAATTTTTAAGGCTTGAAACACTATTATTAGTATTAAAAATAAGATTCTCATTCATTCATATTTTCTCCCCCCCATACTTAATTGGTGAAAAGTAAGCTAGTATTTAGCCTCTAGTGTGCCATGAAGCTGCATCTTACCTTGAGCATCAAAATTCTAATTTTGATAGAAATGAATTGTTAATGAGCCCCGAGAATGGAGAGTTTCTCTAATTACAAGAAACAAAATTAAATTGGGCCTAAAGGCATTTTTTTTGTAATTGCAGTTGGTTTAAAAATTGAAAAAGAATATTCACTCATACACCTTGGCTTTAAAAATACCGGTTTGCTCCCCACTGTTAAAAAGGCATTGAGACCTGCAGCAAACTTCATTCTAATGAGGGTCCAGATGATTTTTTTGTGTGTAGATGTGCAGAACAACTTTGTGGGAAAAATGATACCTCAAAGATTAATGATGTTCTGTAGTAGGGAAAATAAAACAAATAGTTTTTATTTGAACCTTTTTATTGTATGATAGAAAATTTTGATTTAAATGGCAAGTGAGATATGCTTACCATCTCTCTTTTTACCTATTTATAGTAGCTCTCAAGGTCAAAGAGGACATACTAGCATGGAAGTCGTGTATGTTGAACCTGCTGCTGCTACCTCTGCTGCCGCTGCTGCTGCTATCTCAGACGTATGTACATTGAGGACCACAGACTACAATCTTGGACCCTTATCCATGTGATGTTGATTATTTAGTTAATGTGTGTTACCAAGAAGTATGTCCTATGGACGTGACACATGAGCAGTGTTCCACAGTTGCCATCTTGTAGACATTTCTTATTAGGAGCCAGTAACTGCCAGACTTGGAATGGTCCCTGTAGTGCTTGAAAAAGAATTAAGCTAAACTCTATCCCAGATGTTGTTCAGGGTCTTTTTGCCTTGTGAGTACATTTCATAATGAAAGTTTACTGACCTGCATGGTGTAGAAAGCCATGAAGGCGGCCGGGCACAGTGGCTCACACCTGTAATCACAGCACTTTGGGAGGCCGAGGCGGGCGGATCACAAGGTCAGGAGATCAAGACCTTCCTGGCTAACTCGGTGAAACCCCGTCTCTACTAAAAGTACAAAAAATTAGCCGGGCGTGGTGGCGGGCGCCTGTAGTCCCAGCTACTTGGGAGGCTGAGGCAGGGAGAATGGCGTGAACCCGGGAGGCAGAGCTTGCAGTGAGCTGAGATTGCGCCACTGCACTCCAGCCTGGGCGACAGAGCGAGACTCCGTCTCAAAAAAAAAAAAAAAAAAAGAAAGAAAGCCATGAAGGCCAGAACCCAGTGCCTAATTAGCCTAGGTTGTCTGCATCCGTTCTCTAAGACAATGAATGTATCATCCGTTTATTCATTAACCGGATATTACTAGAAAGAATCCTTAAGAGATACACATTAATATAAATTTAAAACCTGGGTCTACCCTCAGTGATCTGATGAAACTCTCGTCTGGGAAATAAAATCAAACTGCAAGGAGAGAGGTAGAGAAGAACAGAAGAGGTATCTCAGAAGGCATTTCCCACGTTAAAAAGTGACAGGGTGGTTCCTCACCTTACATGCTACTCCATGGGTGCATGTACCACAGCTGATAGGCTGGATCACCACAGTGGTAACAGTGCTACAGAGAGAAAACATGGCTGAGACATCAGAAGACAAGGGTTTGATTCCTGATTCTGCCCTTACCAGTTACATGGCCTGGGGAAAGTTATTTTACCTCAAACAGCCTCAGTTTCCTCATCTGTAAAATGGAAGTAGTAATAATAATCTCTGCCAGGCTACCTCATAGGCATATAATAATGCTCAAAGTAATCTTACCGGGATATTTATTTTACTCCTGTAATAGAATGAAATCTCTGTGAGAGGAGAGACCATTGGCTGTCTTGGTGGTCAGCATATCCCCAGTATTTTGAACAAGGCTTGTTACACATAGTAGGCAGTCATAAATATTAGATGCACAAATGAGTACTCTATGTTAAAGCACTCTGTTATTTTTATAGAACTCTTCAAATATTTGGTAAAGGGATTTCAAGAGCAGTATAAACAGGCTGCATGCATAGACTCTAACTTTGATTTTCAGGCCTCCATGTGTTCTGCCTGAATGAATTTGTACTGGGATCAGTGCAGATAGCAGGTCCTTTCAGTATTTAAGTTCTCCTGTAACATGGAGATGCCATGAGCACATATTTTAAACGTGAAGTGCTGATTTTGTATTGAATTTTCCAAGTATTGCTCATTTAACAAAGTATGTCTATGTAAATAAAACTTTCTCCATTCTGAATGAGTACCTCTGCTTAACCTAATATTCTGTTCAAAGAAGTATGAAACAAAGAGGAAATTAGGTAGAAGAATGCTAATTTAGACAGAGCAATGTTCTCTTTACACACAAACTAATTACAGGTATGCTAGGAAAAGGGGCCAAGGCAACCGTATAGCTCCAGCAATCAGTGCAACATCTACACAGCTCTCAGGCTTGCTTCATCAGCCTGTCAGTAAATAAGTATTTATCCAGGGTTTATAGTGTACTGTGTGTGAAGAATTCAAAGTCCTTAAACTTAGTATGTGTCGAAGAAAGCTGGATTAAAATATTCTTATTTTACAAAACATATAATGCCTAAGTAATTATAATATTTAGAGAAAAGTGGGTTAAAAAAAAAGAAATACATAACCCCACTGCTGTGACACAGCTGCTGTTTAATTTTGCTTATTCCCATTCAGTCTTAGTCCACCAACGTATATATTTTTCATGTAGTTACAATGAAAAATATAGCTTACATTCTACGGCATACCCTTGGCTTCCACTTATCACTAAGTTCCATTTTTTTCTACAGTCACATTGATCATTTTTAAAAACTGTATAATATTCCATGAAATTGTGAGACTTCTGCCTCCAGCCGAGATGGAGTGAGGGGGCCAGGTTAACTTGCCTACCTGAAACAGGCAAAAGTAAAACAGACAAACTATATGTCGTAACAGTTTTCATGATAATGGCCAGCAGGCAGCAAAGGCCACAGATTCTTGAGCAATTGGAAATCAATGAGAGGAGCTCCACAGTTACCAGAGCTTACTACATAGCAAGTTTCTAGGCCACATTGCAGAGAGGGAGAACACATGGAGCCCAGTGGACTGCCTGAGTTGACATTGAGGTGAGAGTATAGGGAGACGAAGTTTGCTAGCAGAGTCCTAGAGAAGAGAGAGCTGCATGGAGAAAGAATGCCAGAGATCTGTGAGGGCCCCCCTCTAGTATTCAGCAGCATATTGATTGTCATATTAACTTGAGGAAGCTACTTGAAGTGGGGCTAGGGGAAAAGCATTCCAGAGGATTACAGAGAACAATGCTAGTACTCACAAAGGGTTGGGAATAGTTCTTGTTCCTACCAGCCATACTGGAAATCCTCATAACACACAAGACATTAAGTGAGAGTACACAGAAATGTCTTGTGTCAGGTGTGCAGAAAAATTATCTCTAGTGATATGGTTTGGATCTCCTTTTTAATTGACTCCCAAATACTTCTCTTAATGATGAGTGTAGGTGACTTATGTTAGTAGCCACTCACGTTCTGCCATCCATCCCTAGAGATAGGTTGCTCCTTAGCCATGTTACACTAAACAGGCATGTTTGGCAGAATTGGAGCTTGTGCATTATCAGATTGCTTTTGCATCCAAATCCATTGTTGCAGGAGGTGGCAGGTGGGTGGCATCTTCAGAAGCAGCTGTCTCTGAGCATGAACCAAGGGCTGGGTAGGATACAAGCAGACAACACAGAAACAGTCTGCTAGAGCTGATTATGTGCAAATGAAAGGCCAGGACAAACCCGGTTTAGGGAATAATCATGAGAGCATCTTGCATTGATTTTAAAACCTACTATATGGTAGGCATTTAGTCATTTATTCATTCAACAGATACGTATTTAAGATTCTAAAAAGTAGTCAAAGAAGGTCAGCCCTGAAGAAGAATAATAACACTGAAAACTAAAGTGTCTTGACAGCTTCCTATTTGTGCATTTTGCTGGGTGCTTAACTCCGGCAACAGACCTATGAGGCATTATCATTCCAGTTTTACAGATGGCAAATATCAGAGTCTTGCTATTAAATAAGTTGCCCAAGGTCACACAGTAAATGTCAGAGCCAGGATTCAAACCCAGATCTGTCTGATCTCAGTATCTATGTCTCTTACTGCCCAGTGAGGCATCTACTTTTAAAACTATTTTGTCATATTGTCCTATTTGTTTCATGGTTTCTCTTTTGTTCTTCATATATTTGAACATTTTTAATGTGTTTATTTTTAAAGGCCATTTTTGATTCCTTCATTTACTGATTTATTGAACAACTATTTATTGAACACCTACCAGATACCAGACACAGTTTTAAATTGGGGGGTGGATTCATTAGTTAACAAAACACTGAAAAATTGTTGCTCTAGAGGAACTTACATTCCAACAGTGAGAAACAGACAATAACGAGATGAAAATATTAAATAAAGAAATCATTGATTAGAAGGTGACAAGACTTAGGCCGGGCACAGTGGCTCATGCCTGTAATCCCAGCACTTTGGGAGGCCGAGGCAGGCAGATCACGAGGTCAGGAGTTCGAGACCAGCCTGACCAATATGGTGAAACCCCGTCTCTACTAAAAAATACAAAAAGTAGCCAAGCGTGGTGACACAAGCCTGTAGTCCCAGCTACTCAGGAGGCTGAGGCAGGAGAATTGCTTGAACCTGGGAGGCGGAGGTTGCAGTGAGCTAAGATCATGTCACTGCATTCCAGTGTGGGCGACAGAGTGAGACTCAGTCTCAAAAAAAAAAGAAGGTGGCAAGACTTATTGAAAAGATAGAGCAAGATGAGGAGGTTTGGGAATGCAAGAGGTGGGGGAGTACCGTATGAAATATAAGCAATGACTTAAAAATGGTGAGAAAGCTAGCTATGAAGACGTCTACGGTCGGGGAGACTATTTCAAGAAGAGGAAAAACTTCTGCAGGATTTTGAGGTGGAAGCATGCCCGGTGTTAAGAGGAACAACAAGAAGGTCAGAGCAGCTGGAGCAGAGTGAGCAAAGCTGAGAGTAGGTATTGATGAAGTCATAGATGTAATGGAGGTCAGGTTGAGTAAGGCTTTGTAAGCCATTGTATAGAGTTTAGCTTTAACTCTGAGTGAAAAGGAGAATGATTAGAGAGTTTTGAGCAGAAGAATGGCATGACCTGACTTGTTTATTAAAAGAGTCACAGTGTTGAGAATAGACTGTGGAAGGAAGGGCAGGAATGGAAGTTAAGGAGTCCAGTTAGGAGGCTATCTCAGCAGTCCAAATGAGAGATGATAATGGCTTGAAGCAGGGTGGTAACCGTAGAAGTTGTGAGAAGTGGTCAGATTCTGAAAATATATATGTATGTGTATATGTGTGTGTGTGTGTGTGTGTATGTGTGTATATATATATATGTGTGTGTGTATATATATGTGTGTGTATATAGACACACATACACATATAATACATATATACACATATATATGTATATATATGTGTGTGTGTGTGTGTGTGTGTGTGTGTGTGTATGTATGTATTTTGAGACGAAGTTTCGCCCTTGTCACTCAGGCTGGAGTGCAGTGGCGCCATCTCAGCTCACTGCAACCTCCACCTCCCAGGTTCAAGCAATTCTCCTGCCTTAGCCTCCCAAGTAGCTGGATTACAGGCACCCGCCACCACACTTGGCTAATTTTTGTATTATTAGTAGAGATGGGGTTTCGCTGTGTTGGCCAGGCTGGTCTTGAACTTCTGACCTCAGATGATCCATCTGCTTCGGCCTCCCAAAGTGCTGGGATTACAGACATGAGCCACTGTGCCCGGCCTTCTGAAAATATTTTGAAGGAAGAGCCCTTGGATTTGTTGGCATTTGATGAGGGGTGTGAGAAAAAGAGAGGAGTTAGGGATGACTTTAAGGTACTTGACATGAGCAACTGATGGAATAATGTTGCATTAACTAAGATGGAAAAAATTATGGGAAGAATTCACAAGCTTAGGGATGTTTTCTTTCTTTCTTTCTTTCTTTCTTTCTTTCTTTCTTTCTTTCTTTCTTTCTTTCTTTCTTCCTTCCTTCCTTCCTTCCTTCCTTCCTTCTTCCTTCTTCCTTCTTCCT
>NC_045445.1:3062269-3069551 GCF_002776525.5 Piliocolobus tephrosceles | reverse complement strand
CTTCCTTCCTTCCTTCCTCCCTCCCTCCCTCCCTCCCTCTCTCTTTCCTTCCTCTCTCTTTCTTTCTTCTCTTTTCTTTTCTTTTCTTTTCCTTTTATTTTATTTTATTTATTTTATTTTATTTCGAGACAGGGTCTCTCACTCTGTTGCCCAGACTGGAATGCAGTGGTATGGTCAGCTCACTGCAACTTCTGCTTTCCAGGCTCAAATGATCCTCCCACTTCAGCCTCCCAAGTAGCTGGGACTACAGGCACACACTGCCACACTCAGCTAATTTTAAATTTTTTGTACAGACAGGGTCTCACTATATTGCCCAGGCTGGTCTCAAACTTCTGGGCTCAAGCAGTCCTCCCACCTCAGCCTCCCAAAGTGTTGGGGTTATAGGCATGAGCCACTGTGCCTAGCCAATGGTGTTTTCTTTGAGGGGAGGAGTAATATCAGGGACTTAGTTTTGAAAATGTTTATGACTGAGATGCCCATTAGACATCCAAATGGAGATGTAATACTGGATTGGAAATTTGAATTTGGGAATCATCAGTATGGATGGTCTTAAAGCTGTAAGCCTGGAAGATGGTCACTAAGGTAGATAGCAACAAAGACCAAGGACTGAGCCTTGAAGTACACCCAAAGTTAAGAGATTAGGGGAGAAAACGGAGGAATTAGCAAAAGAGACTGACAGGTAACTAGTGAGGTAGGAGGTAAGCAAAGTGAAGAAAGTATTTACGGGAAGAAGGAATGATGAACAATGTCAAATACTGCTGATAGATTAGATAGGTGGACAATTGAGAAGGGACCATTAGAGTTAGGACCTGTAGTTCATTGCTAAACTTGACAAAAGTTTTGGTGGAGTATGGTGGGGTTCAAGGAGATAATGTCTGATCAGAGTAGGTTTAAGAGAAGATGGTGGAATTGGAGACATTGTATATAAAAAAATCCTTTTGAGAAGTTTTGCTATAAAGGAAATCACATAAGTGGGGTGGCAGGTAAATAAGAGATGAGGTCCAGAGAGGATTTCTAAACTCAGTGTATTTTTTTAAAAAAATTCTGCTCTATTTTATCTAGCATTTTCGCCATGTCTGTCCAATCTGCTGTCTTGATTGGAAGCCCTATGGCCTTTCGCCCACCACATCCAAAAAAGTAAAATGCAAGGATCTCCTAAAAATTAGTTAGAGCACTTTAACAATAAGCCACCACAGGGAAAATGCAAAGATTTGGGGACAAACTTCTTGCATGCCCTCTTCCCCCTCTCCCCCTACATATTTGCAGTTTACATAACCATCAGGTATTGGAGTTTGCATTTGAAGCCTACTGTATGTCCAGCCTCAAAACCCATGCCTCTCTTTTCAAATCCTTTAGCATACTAATCGTGGAGACAATTACGGAATAAAGGTGAATCCAAAACTCCACTCAAAACTGTAAAAGCATGTTGATTGTCTTCCTATCTCCATGCATGCTTTTCCACCTTAGTCCTGATTGCATTTTAAGCTGGTATCTTTTTGCTTCCAAAGTAGTTTCTTGGCTTTGTTTTTTTCCAGGCCAATTACCATTACTGCACATAATGCTGTCATTTAAGTTAATTTAAGCTCACTGCATTTATATTGATAAGCCCAAACATATGAATGCCCAAAAGTGGACATCTTAATTAACATTTGAGAATATAAATTTCTATTGAAAATAATCCAGAAAGCAAAGAGTTAGTGATTAAATCGATAGATGGCTATGAAGAAGAACAGAAGGAAGAAGAAAGAGACAGGTCATATCTCATCTTAATGAATACCGATTCACCATAATATCGTCGTAAATAATGAAAATATTGTCACATCCCCGGCAACATATCACTTATTTTAGGGAGTATAAAACAGAGTCACTTGAACAGTGAGGTTGCACAATTTCCTGAAGTTAAAATGCTGGGATGTGATCCAACAAACAGATTCCTTGTAGAAAAATCACCATGGGTCTGTGTCTTAAGCCAGTCCAGAACAAAAGTAAAAAAAAATATTTTGTCAGGGATGTAAAATATTTCACTGCTAAACAAGGTACTTAAATTTCAATGGACAGTGATCCACAGACTATTCGAAAAGGATCCAGTTGTTCAGGAAATAGGACAGGATCACTCAATAGAAATACGTATATAGTTTAAAGCAACAAATGGCTTAAAGGTAGCCAGACTTAGGAAAAAGAGCATTGGGTTTGGAGTCAATGGATTCTGTCTCTCACTCTGCTCCTGTCTGTCTGTATGGCCTTGCCCTCTTCGACACTATCCAATGAGAACATTGCCTAGAAGCTCTTAGAGACCTTTTCACCTCTCTGCTAAAAGTACTTTTGCTAATAATACTTTCAACTTTAATCTGCCTAAAGACATGGAATAGTTGTTAAACAGCCCCCGGTTGGCCTTTTCTTTCTCTAAGCTTAGGATGCAGGTGCAGGAACTCTGGGAAAATGGCCTTATCAATGGTGGTGCAGGTCTCCCACTGCTGTCCCATTTCTCTGTGAACCAGTGTGTTTGGGTCTAATAATGAGGAATGGGAGATGATCCTTGGCTACTATCATGACAGCATCCTACTGACACCACTGAAAGGCAGAATTGTTTCTGCCATGCCTTTTGATCTATAAACATTTTTGATGCCTTTATTTTTAGTATTATGTATACTGTGTTTCTCTTCTTAAGTTTGTCAGTGTATACCTTGTGGCATCTATAATCTCTGCTTGTTATCTTCCAGCAATATTTTTAAAGAGGTATTTGATGGTGATTTTTTTGTTAGGTTTTCAGTTGATTGCAGCAGTGTTAGAAATTGTGATGTGAAATGCATCCAAGTTTGTATTCTGCCTGTGTTTCCTATTCTTTCTAACTCCAAAATGCGATGTCCTATCTTTCTCTTTTGGAAATTTACAGGACCAAATTGATATTGCAGAGGTTGAGCAGTATGGACCACAAGAAAATGTTCATGTAATGTTTGTAGATTCTGATTCAACTTATTGCTCCAGCACAGTTTCCCTGTATACTATTCCTGAATCTCCAGGTAGGTACATTTATGCATTTGGATAGGGACTATTAGAAGAAAAATAGTGACCAACAGCGTAGTTACAGTTTTTCAAATGAATATAATGCTCTATAATAGTGTGAAATCACAGAGTGAATTTCAGCTTTCTTCATCTTTTGTAAACATTTGAGATGATGATTTGAGAATAATAAAAATGAGTATTTCATCACAGGTTCAAGTGCTTGGAAATGGTCTTTTCTTCTATTTAATTTTAATCTTCTAAAAATTGGCACTGGATCTCAGTCCTTGAAGGAATAGCGTTTTATCTTTTTATACTCATGTAGTCTATTCTGCTATCACACAGTAGTTGGATTCCAAAGAAACCTCTTGTTATTGAGTTTTCATGGCAATAAAGGGGAAAAGTGAGAGTCTCTCAAAAACAGTGATATTTCTTTCATGAGTTTCCATATTAAAGACATTTCATAACTGTAATTGTTTAAAAAGTACAAAACTTAGGAAAATGGTGGATGCATAATGCAAATCATATCTCCTAATTAATCTGATCATAAATAATTGGTATGTGGAATCTTACATAAAAGTAGTAAGCTCTATTTTAATTTTTATTTCACTCTTTTTTCAGTTTTTAAATCCAGTGTTAGTATCATCACTTTTAAAACTCTTAGTTAACAACTTTCCATTGTTGCTGTCCATCTCAAAGCTGCGTTTAAAAAATTCCTTCCAAAACAATTGATTTTTGGCAGGAGAGGTCAAACTTTATGAACTCATAATTGTGATTTCTAAAATTTATAAGAGATTGATTGCTTTAAACCTGTTTATCTGGACCTACCATTGTAACTTTGCTATAGAGAATTATTTGTGTTTACCACTGTTAAGCCAATGATGGAGAAATCCTTATAACCTTCCACAGATGACTATTTCAACAAAATGAGCATACTGAGATGACTAGCAGCTTATGGCTAATATGGTAGAAGTCAAGTAACTCCTAGGTTTCTCACTATCACTTATAGATAATTTAGTAGCTTTGTTTACTTGGAATCAGAAAATTAAAAGATGCTAAACTGGGCTGGGCGCGGTGACTCATGCCTGTAATCCCGGCACTTTGGGAGGCCGAGGTGGTCAGATCACGAGATCGGGAGATCGAGACCATCTTGGCTAACATGGTGAAACTCCATCTCTACTAAAAATACAAAAAATTAGCCAGGCGTGGTAGCGGGCACCTGTAGTCCCAGCTCTTCGGGAGGCTGGGGCAGGAGAATGGCTGGAACCCAGGAGGCGGAAGTTGCAGTGAGCCGAGATGGCACCACTGCACTCCAGCCTGGACGACAGAGCAGGACTCGTCTGAAAAAAAAAAAAAAAAAAAAATGCTAAACTGATTTGGAAAATGGCTTTTAGTGAAAAAAGAGTTAAGCAGACAAATTTAGCCAACAGTCTAAACACTGGAAGTGTCCAGAAACCAGAATTTTCCAAAATATTTTCAGTGGTCATCCCAAACTCATGCTATGATTGAAGGACAATTTGCTCATGACCATAGCCTGGTAAGATATGCAACCCCAGGCTGCAAAGAGCAGATAGGAAGTGACAGAGTGGTTCATTCTGTCTAATCCAGGTGTTTCTCTTTTCCAAACTTTTAATCTTGAAATAATTTTGGACTTAAAGAAGATTTGCAAAAACAGCACAAAGAAAAAAAATAGAAAAATAAGGGAAATATACCATTTAGGATAACCTTCATTTAGCTTCCCCTAATGTAACATTTTACATAACCACAAATAATGTTCTCCACTGTCCTTTTCAGGGCTGTTGAAGCCAAGTCATGTCATAACACCTCCCAGAGCACTTTGAGCACTCCTAAGGTCCCACATTCTGGGCAATCCAATTGTTCAGAAGTGATTTATGACTAGATTTTATTTGGTTTTATCAGTTGGATGGTACTAAATCTCCAAAAGCAGAGCCAAAATAATTTTATAATGAATGAAATGACACTAACAAATGCAGTGGGTTTAGGCACTAGCTTAAGCTGGAGGATAGGCAGTGGTAACTTCAAACACTCTCTCCCTTTTCTTCATTTTCAAATATGAACAGATTTTAAAAACAATATTCTGAATGATTCCTGGCACCTGGCACATCTCATCCTTAACATGGACTAAAATGACCCTCGTACAGTCTTTTTGATAACATCAGTACTTTTGTTTTTAAGTCATGAACTCCCCTGTGCTTTCTTCCTCAGCCTTATCCTTGCAGGACTTTCAAGTTGAGCCTGAGGTGAATCCATTGTACAGGGCAGACCCAGTGGACCTGGAGTTCTCAGTGGACCAGGAGGGCCCAATGGACCAGCAGGACCCAGAGAACCCAGTGGACCTGTTAGACCAGGCAGGCCTGATGGATCCAGAGGACTCAGTGGACCTGGGGGCTGCTGGCGCAAGTGCTCAGGTACCTCTGAAAGTCTCGCTTCACTCACTTCACAGACTTCACATGTCTGTCTAGACAGCTAACCTTGCAAAGCCCAAATTTTCACTCTTGTGACCAGTTTCACTTCGCAGAAAGTATGTTTGTTACTTTTTCGAAACTATATCACTATTTCTGTTGTACTGGATTTTCAGATGCAGCTGAGAACTCGACCCTCACAAACAGGGATATTGGAGGTTCTCTAAGGAAGACCAAATCCCTGTGCTCTTCTTAATTTGAAATCCCATGGACACTCTGTACTTGAGGAAAAGTTTGAGCCAAATAGGAAAGCTTAGCTACTAAGAAAAGGTAGTATTTTTAAGAGCCTTGATTTTAATCACCTGTGAGAGCATACTAACCATCTAGAGGGAAGACAACCTTCTGGCCTACCCATACCAACCCTCTTCCTGCACCACAAGCTAGGTTTTCCCAGTGGAATTTTTATTAGGTTAGAACATGCGTTTCAGAGTCGTTAGATATACCCAAACTTGAAACGTCAGTACCAATGTACAGTCCAAAGCCAAATCAAAATGGTTGGATTAACTACTGTGTAGTTCCTCTACCCCGAAATGTGTTTACATAACCATGGATTTGAACAATCATCTTTTATGTTAGACAGGATTATTAAAATCAGGATTAGAAGCCAAGCTAGTGAGTTTATGGTCAGTTACATGGAATTGTGTGCATTCATCACCAAGCCTAAGACGAGTGACTCCGTGTCAAAAGGATCCTCATCTAATGAAAAGAATTAAGGGCTAGAACACAATTGTTTGAGTTTAGTGCCAGCAGTATGGCCTCGGCAAATTACTGAGTCTCAGTTTCTCCATGTTGAAATGGTCTTGCCTTGCAGGGATTTGCAGACTGCTGTGAAAATTCTTTGAGCTATTGAAAAGGAAATTTCTGTGAAAATCTGCTGTGGCCTGATTTATGCCCTTATTATGCCAAAAAGTTGTGGTCCCCCTTTTGCTGTTGACAGGTTTATCTTCTCTTTTGAATTAACTTGTAATTAAATTTTTAACTATAACTTTAAAAAAATCACCAAAATAACCAGCAATGAATGTGTGTCATCTGCCTCTGCATGTGCTAGTGTATTAGGCTTATTTCTGGGTGCCATGTATCAACAACCTGGAGTGTATCCAAAAGATGGAGACCAGGATGAGGAAGGGGCTGGAAAACATCTTAATCAGTTGCTGAAGACACTGAGAAGGGAAGAATGGGAAGGGACAGGACAGCTTTATCCAAATAGTTGAAGGATCATAAAGTGGAAGATGTGGTTCCAGAGGATCAAGGAAGCAGTCTGACACTATTAGCCCTTCTCAGACAGATTAGGTCACCTCTTGAAATAGCAAGTCCTCTCTCCTTCAATAGAAAGGTTAGAGCCAATGCTTGGCAGCTCCTTTTCCAGGAACAGCAGAGAAGATTTCTGTTTGGAGAAGGTGAGAGGATGTGAGAACCTGTAAGGTTTGTCTCTTCCAGTCCTGAGTTTAGAGGGGTATGGGGTGCGTGTGTGTGTGTGTGTGTGTGTGTGTGTGTACGCGCGTGTTCATGTGTTTGTGGCTTTTTTTTTTGGTCTAATGAACGTCTGCTTTCGTATAGGAAGAGACATACAATGCATAGTGAAAGAAGGACAAATTGAACAGTTTTCAATGGACTAAAAATACATATATAATTTTTTTTTATTATACTTTAAGTTCTACGGTACATGTGCATAACGTGCAGGTTTGTTACATATGTATACTTGTGCCATGTTGGTGTGCTGCACCCATCAACTCGTCAGCACCCATCAATTCATCATTTATATCATGTATAACTCCCAATGCAATCCCTCCCCCCTCCCC